>NW_015538007.1:114556-137802 GCF_001515605.1 Sinocyclocheilus anshuiensis
ACTTGTTTTTTTTTTTTTTCAAATATCAGGAATAATATGTAAATCAATAGACCTCTGAAAAATGTCTGTCCATGCAGGGGCTAATTCCTCTGCAAAGGTTTTCAAGATAAAAGCAGAAAAATGATCCGGCCCAGTTGACTTTTTATTATCAAGGGGCCCTATTTTAACGATCTAAGCGCATGACCCTTTGAGCAACTCCAAAAAGTCACGCGCACTGCGCATTTGCGCTTAGGGCGTGTCCTAATCCACTTTTGCTAGTTTAAGGACAGGAAAAATGGTCGGCACGCCTGGCACATGGTCTAAAACGGTTGTCCATATTCTCTTAATGAGTAATGGGTGTGTTTTGGGTGTAACGTGCCATAAACCAATCAGAGTCTCATCTCCCATTCCCTTTAAAAGCCAGTTGCGCTTGCGCCATGGCGGATTCGCTATTTACATGGTGGAATTTACAAGCGGAAAAACTGAGCGCTTCTCTAGTGAGGGAACAGATCTGCTCGTGCGCGTAATTCTGATACATGAAAAGACTATACATTATGACATGTAGGCATTTTTATATTTATGTACACAATAATAATCTTTTACATTTTAATCCTTTAATTTTTCATTTTTAAAAATGTTTGTGTCCTGCTGCAATGTGTGTAATAAGCAAAGTGTACGTGCGTTGTGCACCCGCCTATGGCGCATATTACTAACGCGCCCTTTAAATAACAAAAAAAATAAATAAATATTGCGCCAGACTTTAGACCAGGTTTTTGTTGGTCAATGTCGCAAATGCATTTGCTATTTAAACAACGTGGCACAGGACGTGAAAATGACAACTGCGTCGGGCTGAAACTAGCAAAAAACATTTGCGACGCGCCTGGCGACGCATTGCGCCGGGTGTATGATAGGGTCCAATATCTTTAAAAACTTTAACAACATTAAACTCATTTGAGGATTAGAAACAGAATCGTCAATCCCAATAGCCCCCAAAACATCGCTACAGTCATGAAAAGTAACATTAAACCTACAATAAAAATTATTAAGCTCATTTGCCAGTGTCCCCTCATTTACAACTTGCATATTTATCTTTTTAGGTGTTATATTATTTATGCACCTTACCTTAGACCACAACTTTTTTGGGGGATTTTTACTCGGATCACTATCCATTAAATGACTGTAATTCTTACGAGTTTCTCTGATTTTTTGATTAAGCATTTTCTGATCCAGCTTTAAACACAGAATTTGACGTATGCAGACCTGATTTCATTATGCCTGTCAATATCAGGATCATAAAGCACCTCACAGTCAGTACAGAGAAAACAGCCTTTCAATATCTTCACTTTTTCTCACCACCTTGGTTAGTTATTTCAGTTATTTCTTGTCATTTCAAGTTAAAACGTAAAAAAAATAATATGTAAAAAGTGTAAAAAAAATAATTGTAAGCATTTGATTCACAAAATGATGCTTTGACGTTGTCTGGCATTTTCAGATTGCTTAAAATGTTTGAGATCAGAAATGTGGAATTGCTATTATTGTGGAAATAGTCATATTTCAGAAAAGAATGAAGAACAAAAGGTAGACATTGTTCATAGACAATACAATACATTTGAAGGACATTTCTGGAAAGTCACATGACAATGCCTCTAATATGTTTGGATGATGATTAATTTGTTTCGCTGTACATACAACTCCATTATGCAGAAATATAATGAAACTTGAGAGGAGTATTGACTGAAATTGGAAAGGGTCAGTTACAAATGGAGAAGTGTGTCTCTGGCTGGAACAAAAAAAGTTTTTTTTTTTCTTCTTTCCTTGCATTTCTAAGAAGTGTGGTATTCTAGACACAAACTATGCTGGTGAAAGAAAGGCCTCTTCTTCTCCTGTGTAAATCTTTAAAACAGCTTTATGGTGTGTATGACGACGAGACATCTCTCTGTCATGTGTCAGATCCTGGCGTGCAAATGTCAAAGGCTCCAGGTAGATTGTTATGCAGCTTCTGCTTCTTTATGCTTTGCTTTCAACACATGTCCAAGACAGCTGGAGAGAATAACAAGTCTGCTGAAACTACAGAAAGAACGAGAGAGAAAGACAGGATTGGGTCGTCTAGGGAGTCCAGCAGGGCAGTGCAGAAAGAATCCTTTCTCTCCCACTGGAGTTACACACAATAGAAGCTGCATGTGAGTGTGTTTGTGGTGAAATGTGTTGTATGTAGATGTATTTGTCAGTAACTCAAGCCAGAAGTGCTGTCCTAACATGACTTTCATTTAAATTTTCAGAAAAATCTGCTTGGATAGATACCCATGAGATTTGAAATGCAAATCAGTGCACGAGGAGCTTTATCAAGTGTGTGTTGTTTTGTGCTTGTAAATCTGATCTATACACCAAAACAACTGATTAATCATCAGATTAGCACATGTGTAAAGGGTGTGTGATGTGGTGAAATATGTGCTGTTCAACCAAACTTCAATTTCAATTTATTCCTTTTTTTCTTTCTTTTCCCTCTTTCGAAATAGCTAAATGAACACATGGATGCATTATGTTCAGGTGGGATGTTCTGCGGTTTGATGTGGAGATTACAGATTTCATGCATGTGTCGCCATCACTCAACTCCACTGGATCATGGGAAATGTAGTTTGTGAGCTCCACAATGCCATATGAAAAGCATGTGTTGTTTGCTGTTTGCTGGCTGAAAGAACATTAGCTGTCAGTGAATTAGTATTTCATCATCTCTCTCATTCTGTGGTCTCTTGGTTTCATCATTCAACCACATTGATGTTTTCCAGTAGTTCTTTAGTTGGTACAGTATGTCAGCTATGGTATGTCTAATGGGTTTATATTTATGTTCTTCTAGTTTTACACAAACAGCCAAGAGAGGTTTGTCTATGTCTGCTGGAGCTGGGAAGAATAGCATCCAGGTAAATTTTATTCAATTCAATTCAAGTTTTTTGTATAGTGCTTTTCACAATGCATATTGTTGTAAAGCAGCTTCACAGAAATGCCTTGTTTCAATGTTGTGATCACAATGTTTTTTTTTTTTATTATCTATTCTATTATATAAATAATGTAAAATATAAAATAATAGTAGCCAACATAATACATAAGTATATAGTCTATGTACTTTACATAATATAGTTTCAGGTCTCTGGTACCCAGTCTCTTTCATCTAACACACTTAAATACTTAAATGAGTATTTCATGTCCATACATATTTATTTATTTTTGATTGAAGATAAAACAGCATAGGTACAGAATAGGATTAAGGGATCTAAAATATGGTCATGAATAAGGCATTAATATGTGGTAGTAATATGCATGCGTAATAATAGTGAGAATTGTTCTTTAAAATAAAGTGTTGTCATTTATTGAACGAGCACTGTGCTATGTCCGAACTGATTGCACTGTTATTTTATGTATAATAATTTTCTATTTTTAACTTTTTTAAATTCATTTTAAAAGTTTATTGTTGTGATTTATTTTTTATGATTATTTTACTTTCTTTTATGTAAAGCACTTTGAATTACCATTGTGTATGAAATGTGCTATATAAATAAACTTGCCTTATTTTATATTTTACATTATTTATATAATAGAATAGATAATAAAAAAAAAAAACATTGTGATCACAACATTGAAACAAGGCATTTCTGTGAAGCTGCTTTACAACAATATGCATTGTGAAAAGCACTATACAAAAAACTTGAATTGAATTGAATAAAATTTACCTGGATGCTATTCTTCCCAGCTCCAGCAGACATAGACAAACCTCTCTTGGCTGTTTGTGTAAAACTAGAAGAACATAAATATAAACCCATTAGACATACCATAGCTGACATACTGTACCAACTAAAGAACTACTGGAAAACATCAATGTGGTTGAATGATGAAACCAAGAGACCACAGAATGAGAGAGATGATGAAATACTAATTCACTGACAGCTAATGTTCTTTCAGCGTGTTTTCAGCAAACAACACATGCTTTTCATATGGCATTGTGGAGCTCACAAACTACATTTCCCATGATCCAGTGGAGTTGAGTGATGGCGACACAACAAAACATGCATGAAATCTGTAATCTCCACATCAAACCGCAGAACATCCCACCTGAACATAACGCATCCATGTGTTCATTTAGCTATTTCGAAAGAGGGAAAAGAAAGAAAAAAAGGAATAAATTGAAATTGAAGTTTGGTTGAACAGCACATATTTCACCACATCACACACCCTTTACACATGTGCTAATCTGATGATTAATCAGTTGTTTTGTGCTTGTAAATCTGATCTATACACCAAAACAACTGATTAATCATCAGATTAGCACATGTGTAAAGGGTGTGTGATGTGGTGAAATATGTGCTGTTCAACCAAACTTCAATTTCAATTTATTCCTTTTTTTCTTTCTTTTCCCTCTTTCGAAATAGCTAAATGAACACATGGATGCGTTATGTTCAGGTGGGATGTTCTGCGGTTTGATGTGGAGATTACAGATTTCATGCATGTTTTGTTGTGTCGCCATCACTCAACTCCACTGGATCATGGGAAATGTAGTTTGTGAGCTCCACAATGCCATATGAAAAGCATGTGTTGTTTGCTGAAAACACGCTGAAAGAACATTAGCTGTCAGTGAATTAGTATTTCATCATCTCTCTCATTCTGTGGTCTCTTGGTTTCATCATTCAACCACATTGATGTTTTCCAGTAGTTCTTTAGTTGGTACAGTATGTCAGCTATGGTATGTCTAATGGGTTTATATTTATGTTCTTCTAGTTTTACACAAACAGCCAAGAGAGGTTTGTCTATGTCTGCTGGAGCTGGGAAGAATAGCATCCAGGTAAATTTTATTCAATTCAATTCAAGTTTTTTTGTATAGTGCTTTTCACAATGCATATTGTTGTAAAGCAGCTTCACAGAAATGCCTTGTTTCAATGTTGTGATCACAATGTTTTTTTTTTTTATTATCTATTCTATTATATAAATAATGTAAAATATAAAATAATAGTAGCCAACATAATACATAAGTATATAGTCTATGTACTTTACATAATATAGTTTCAGGTCTCTGGTACCCAGTCTCTTTCATCTAACACACTTAAATACTTAAATGAGTATTTCATGTCCATACATATTTATTTATTTTTGATTGAAGATAAAACAGCATAGGTACAGAATAGGATTAAGGGATCTAAAATATGGTCATGAATAAGGCATTAATATGTGGTAGTAATATGCATGCGTAATAATAGTGAGAATTGTTCTTTAAAATAAAGTGTTGTCATTTATTGAACGAGCACTGTGCTATGTCCGAACTGATTGCACTGTTATTTTATGTATAATAATTTTCTATTTTTAACTTTTTTAAATTCATTTTAAAAGTTTATTGTTGTGATTTATTTTTTATGATTATTTTACTTTCTTTTATGTAAAGCACTTTGAATTACCATTGTGTATGAAATGTGCTATATAAATAAACTTGCCTTGCCTTACCATATACAGTATATAATATAATAGAAAATATATAATATAATAGAAAAATCTGTGTATATGTAATCCCTCTCCCCCGGGTCCTCACCTCCACACCTCGTTCTCGTTCCGAGTGGGTCTCGAACCTGGGTCTCCGGCATGGGAGGCGGGCGCACTAACAAGGAGGCTAAAGACTGCAGCCTGTAGCGTCAGTCGCTAGTGCGTCTCTTGAGATCAGGGGAGTGAGGTTTACCTGCACAGCACCTACCCGCTGGCCTCCGTTACACTCACCCCCCTCACCACTCGCTCCCATCCGGGTCACGGCACCAATGTAACCCCTCTCCCCTGGGTCCCCACCTCCACACCTCGTTCTCGTTCCGAGTGGGTCTCGAAGGGAGGCGGGCGCACTAACAAGGAGGCTAAAAACTGCAGTCTCTAGCATCAGTCGCTAGTGCATCTAGAGTGAGGTTTACCTGCACAGCACCTACCCGCTGGCCTCCGTTACATATTTTGTCTCTGCTAGTCCAAGTAGGCACGGTTATTGGTTATTGGCTAAAGTCATAGTCTCAAAATGGCGAAGTAATGGCAAATTAATTCGCAAAAGCGACAAATCTACATAGATTTTTGCCTGATAATTTCAAAATTTAGTGTAAATGTGGTTAACTTGCTTGTCTGTTTTTATAATGATAAATTAGAGTTTATTTTAAAACAGCATCTTGTTGTGAATGGTCACTGTTGTGCCAGGTATAAGGTCGAGCCACCTGGACTTATAAAACTGGAGAAAGAGATCGAACAGGAAGAGAAGACACCTGAACCTCCGCTCTCACCTGTACCTCCCACTTCCAATTCTCAATCTCCATCTGTTTCTCCATCCGTCTCTCCATTCAACAAGACCAACTCCAGCAAAAAAAGCACCGGCAAGCTACTTGATGAGGCTGTGCGTAACATTTCCTTTCTCACATATCACTATTGTTATCGGTAACACTGTAACTTTTAGACTGACAGATGTTTCTTTCCTTTACAATGAGAATTTAACGTTTTAATTGAACATGTAACATGTGTTCCAGGTGAAGCACATTTCTGAAGATCCACCCTGTAAGTGCCCAAATAAGTTCTGCATAGAACGACAATCACAGGGCCGTTACCGTGTTGGAGAGAAAATGCTTTTCATTAGAGTGAGTATAAAACAACAGTAGTCAGGGTAGATGCCATATTTACAACCCAGGCTCAATGGAAACACATAACTCTGCCTACATGTCTCAAAACAAGGTTCCTCTACATACATTTCATATCTTTTCTGACATAGTAAACTTGCTCAGTAGCTCACCCGGTCGAGCACTGCCTTTGCGATGCAGAGCAGCTCAGGTGTGAATCTGGTGAAATACGAGTAACAATGCTCCTCCATAGAGCTCATAAAAGGAAGCTAAAATGCAGTGATTGCTACAGCAAATGTATTTTTATCGCATTTGCTTTTTCTCGCACTATCGGTTAGGTTTAGTGTACAGTAGGTGGTAAACTAATTTCAAATGCAATAGAGCGTTGACCTGTTAGTGCCACTTACCGGACATCTACCATGATACGTACAACAACCAATGTAACAATACTGTGTTTAACTGTGTAACTGTTTTGGAGAAAACACAGTATTTAGCGCCAGTCATTGGACTTTTTTTTTTTTCACTTTTAAACTGTCATGAATTACAAGCAACACAATATCATTGTGTAACCATTTGCACCCACAGGCACATTTGGTTTTCATGACGTATCACCTTAAAAGTGCAGCTAAATGTACCTACAGCAACATATACTTTTTTCAGAACGTGGCCGATACCGATACTTTTGTTTTTGGTACTTGCCGATACAGAGTACCGATACCTGTATTTACATTGCTTTTGTAATTTTTTTAAATACTGGGTACAGAAACCAAAAGAATATGAATAATGTTAGTTGGCTTAGTTCATAGCAAATAGATATTTACTTTATTATTATTTTCACACTTAATTATGCCCATTAAAATGTATTGTACAAGGAGCAGGAGACATACATAAATCTTGTAACAACGATGAATATATTTTCTGAAATGTTTTTTATTGTCTGAAACGTGCTGCGACATATTCAACTCATAAAGTGACTCATGTAATGCAATTAACGTCAACAAGCAAAACATGCGCAATGTGTGCACACATTTGTATTGGTGCGGAATGAGAGAGACATGTACAGGCTGCTAGTTTCACTGTAGCTTTAAATAAAGTTGTGTATGCTTGACGTTTAATATAAATGTTGTTTATAGTGAACGCCCCTATAAATAGTTTTATATTTACGATTTACTTTTAATCCAAATGATGCGTGTGCTAAGTAAGCGAACAGCAATCATGATCATGCAACTGAAGTGCTCTCTCTCTCTTTCTCTCTCCTTACCGTCAAGTAACTTAAGTAATTGTTTTACTTGCTTTTGACATATCCAAACAAACAACAATCTTTCCAGTCATGTCTGTGAGAAAGGGATATTCACTCGACAAGCTCGCGCACTCAATCCACTCTGCATACTTTGCTTATAAACACATCAGATATACAGGTGTGAATATTGAATGTTTAACATTAAATTAATTACACACATGTACTTTTTAGACATCCTTAATCTCTAATAATTCCATTCTACTCTCTGTTTGTTCTGTTGTCATGTTTCATTGTCTGGAAATAGCACTTTTCACATGCTGTGTGGTATCGGCTTTTGGTATCGGGGCATTTTAACGAGTATGAGTACAGGAGCGCAGTATCGGGCCCGATACTGATACCAGTATCGGTATCGGTGCATTCTTAATTTCCAGTGAGCCTGGGTTGCACATTTATGTAGCATGTTAGATACAGTATATGCAACTATGTCACATTTGGCCAAAGAATGTATTTTATAACAGTAATTTCTAATGCAACATCCTAAATTAAATGGAACCTCATGTGACTCAACTGAAACGCTCTTCATAGGCAACAAATATGCACACCACAAAAATAGTGCCCTTCACAAGTGATTCCAGTTAACATGTTGCTAAATGCATGCTGCCTTAATTGTGCACACAGTGCTGCTAACTTTGTGTCAGGCAGCACCTATGATCCCTTAACATGATTTCTAGATAGGCAGGTGAACCTTTATTATCTACTGCTGTGTGATCACGTTCATTATTGTGTTAAACATGCACACAAACACAGCAGTGGGGCATCCCATAACAGCACAGACTGACACTAACTGACAAAGACTGATTAGTGAGATGGGCCTGGTCACCATGGAAACCGGTTACTTGGCAACACATGACTAAAAGATGCTTTAGATCTGAGTTATCCTCATCGTGTATCTGCGTTCAGTTGTGTTTTATTACCCTGAGCTGTGCAGTAATACACTGATAACAGCTCTCTTGAGGGATCACATCACTCCCATCATTCATAGCTCATTAGAAACACTGGTTAATGAGTGTTCTCACCCAATAAAAAAAAGAGATGAAGACTGGATTTGTGGCTGGGTCTTAGAAACACCTAGTTGGCTGGTAAATCTTTAATGAAATTATTTTCTTTTTTTTCTTTTCTTTCTTTTTATTTTTTATTAAAAGGGGAAAAATTCATGTTAATAATTCTGACATCTCTGCTTATAACACAGCTCACCACAATATGTTTTTTTTGTATAATGATGTGCTGGTGTCTAGTTAAGTTAGCTTATCTAGAGATGAAAAAAAATTCTACTGGAAGGGAAATGAATGGAAAAATCGGCCATCAATACGATGGCTATAAAGATAAAAATTCCCACACTACAGTCAATCGCTGTACATTAACTAGACCAACATGACCCTTTTTTTTCTATTAACAGTTTGTGTCAGTCTGAACTGATGCATTAAAGGAATAGTTCACCCAAAAATGTTAATTTAATGAAAATGTACTCACCCTCAGGCCATCTAAGATTAGGATGAGTTTGTTTCTTCATCAAAATATATTTGAAAAATGTAGCATTGCATCACTTGCTCAGCAATGGATGCTCTGCAGTGAATGGGTGCCGTCAGAGTCCAAACAGCTGATAAAATAATATCACAATAATCCATACGACTCCAATTAATGTCTTGTGATGTAAAAAGCTGTTTTTCACTTCAAAATCAACCCCCATATTTGTTTAGAGCTGTTTTTGCTTGTAAACTGTGTTTGATCTGTGCAGATTTCTCTCCTGATTCAGACAAGACTATTTTTTTTTTCACTGAGGGAAGCAATGTTATAGATAGACGACTCATATTTTAGCAGAAAGCAACAGTTTGGAACATCTTAATGGTGGATGTTTTTTTTTTTACAAACACAGCTCTTCGCTTCACAAGACATTAACTGATGAACTGGAGTGGTGTGGATTACTTGTGGATTATTGTGAGGTTTTTATCAGCTGTTTGGACTCTCATCCTGACGTCACCCATTCATTGCAGAGCATCCATTGCCGAGCAAGTGATGCAATGCTACATTTCTCCAAATCTGATGAAGAAACAAACTCATCTACATCTTGGATGGCCTGAGTAAATGTTTAAAATGTTTCAGTTGTTATTGCTGATTTGAAATGACATTGAAATTACATTTGAAATGACAGAATTACTTGTGGATTATTGTGGGGTTTTTATCAGCTGTTTGGACTCTCATCCTGACGTCACCCATTCATTGCAGAGCATCCATTGCCGAGCAAGTGATGCAATGCTACATTTCTCCAAATCTGATGAAGAAACAAACTCATCTACATCTTGGATGGCCTGAGTAAATGTTTAAAATGTTTCAGTTGTTATTGCTGATTTGAAATGACATTGAAATTACATTTGAAATGACAGAATTGCCCTGTCCACTGTTTGACATTCATAGTAGACAAATGAAATATGCTCTCGCTTTCGCTCTCTCTTCTTCGATCAACTTTAGCTGTCTAGACCTCATAATTACACAATTAATATTATTCCTCTTTTTCAAGTTTAGATGTCAGAGCTCGGCTTTCATTTAAAACACTGACTGCAGCGATTCATCATGTTAAACCACTGCAGCTGATATTAATTCAGTCGCCTGAGGAGAATCACATTAGTCAGTGCTGGTTTTAATTGCTCTCTGGCTGAGAAATGAAGCAGGCTGCGTCACTGCTGCCCCCTATAGAGGGAAACTAACACATTGTTTCAGCACCCATACCAAAGACTTCAAAAATTAAAAATTAAAATTAAACTAACTTGTGTTTTTAAATCAAATTAGGCAGACATCAACATGTGCAAGTTACATGACACCCTTTTTCTCAAAAACAATGAACAAAACTACACAAAGTAAAGATATCAGACCACATTAAATACAGGGTGTGCCAACCGCAATGTGTTTTGTGAATTATTGGCTGCTGAGAGCATGAAAAATTCAAGAGACATTGATATTCAACTGACCAAACACTCAAACTCTGTCACACTTCTGCTGTTTATGCAGTTCTGGGTTATATATAAAAAACATTTAAAATACATTTTTGTTCACTTTTGAAAGATAATTTTGCATAGTTTGGTTGCCTCTGTAAAATCTGGACCAGTTAAGAATCACAGCCGTAGTGTATCAACGATACCATATTTTAAACCATGGTACAATGCGTTTACTGGAGATAAATGTAATTGGTTACCAAATGTTTATTTAAAGAAACAGAGATCCTGTTTTTCCGCTCTATCCATCTTATGACTTAAATTACTAAAATCCTTTTCTTAGCGTATTTTTTGAAAGAACGAATCCTTAAAACGTGTTGCCCAGCAACCAAGGCCATGCAAGTCAAGCAAATCTTCTGTTGTCTCATGTTCGTTTTCCAGTGAAATGAGCGAATGCATTTTTTCTCAAGGACACATTCCTTTTGTGTTTGTCTTTGAAAGACCTTCCTGCTGAAATACCCCTCAGATTCCCCAGATGGTTTAGTAGAGAGTTATCAGAAAGCCGTGTTTTCATTTCGTTCTCATTTAAATACACTGTGTGTTTCAGTGTGTCGTTTGGCCCGTTGAACTTTGGTGCTCCTGAAAGAAACTGATTGTGTGTGTTCCATATTAAGAGAGCTAACCTTCAACATCCCAGACCTGAGCTGCTTTATATAACATGTGTGTGTCTACGGTGTGTTTATATAGGGGTCCTGTGGTGACTTGTAGTCTGATTGCTAGTATATTTGTGGCTCCGGTGCCTGAGGGCCACACAGACGCCCATCTCGAGAGGCTGACCTGTGAATGTCCCTCCGTCAGCCTGCTAAGAGCCTTATGAATCTTTAATATCATTCCCCCGCAGGGTTAATATGAGCTGCAGCTCACAGTAGGAGATTTCTCTGTTGTTGTTGTTTATTGTTCATTAATTTGTCCTGTCCTCGCGGATCTGTTTGTGAGCGCGTGTCTGTAGGCTACGGCTTGTTCACCCACAGGAGAGGGTTACTGTGCGTTATCAGAGTGCCATTTTGTCATTTCTCACCCTTTATGAAAGATTTTTTAGCAGCCTGTTCAAGGCCGCAGGGACGGAGGCTGTAATAGAGGGATGAATCACAGCTGAATTACTCCAGTGCCACTTTTTATTGGGACTGTGATGGGTTTTTGTGTATGGTGTATTCTTTAGAGCTCTATGTGTGTGCGCTTTGAGAGAACTGAGCTTCGATTGATTGTTATTGGTTGTAGAAGAAATTAAAATTCATTAATTTGTGCATTAAAATTGTGTTGTAAATGTAAATCCAAACCAAAGATTCAACATTAAACTCACAAAGAAATTTCAGCCTTCACTTAAATATACTATATACTTAAATTACACTCATTTTCAATAGAATTACATGAGTATAATACGAATAATAATAACATTAGCTCTGTTTCATCACTCTGTTTTTATGCGCATTTTCAAGAATCTCATCAGAAATGAGTGATGGAAGCACCAAATTTCTGAAAAAAAAATCCGATTTTTTTTTTTTACACTCGCTTGAGGTGGTTTTTGACTTGTGTGAAAAAGGGTTAATGCTGATATTGCATTATAATTACATTAATTGCATTATAATGCTTAGTGATATTTAGTGCCAGTTTATCAGGAAGTGATGATTTTCTCTTTGACTCGTTGGATGGAAACGGTGCTTATTTGCAAAAGTTTTGTGCGATATTCCAATTTTTGCGCATCAATTAAATTCGCAAATTTGGATGGAAACCCGGCTATTGTTTTTCTCCTCATTACAGAAATAAGAATGAGATTTAACATTGCTGCTGTATTGAATATCGATTAATAGCCAGTGATGTAAATATGCATAAGCATACATATTTACTTTGTGCAGAATATAATTTATACAGTATATATATATATATTTTTTTTACAAGATTTTTTCTCCCCATTCACATTAAAAGCAAAATAGGTCTCATTATCCTCAATTTCCCTCAGAAGCACACACACACAACTTAATGGTTACTAAAGATATCTCAATTTGACTATGGGTTAGTAAAGATATTTGATACTAAGTGTTATACTACACTCTTAGGATTTCGTGGAGATGCCATAACCACCATAACCATTTGGTTTCCCCAAAGAACCTTTCACTAAGCAGCTGTTAAAAGAGCCAGTGTCCTAACATCTGTATTCTACATTAAGCAAGGGGCTCCATCCTGGTGGGCAGCTATGGCATGCAATAGTTAATAAACAACAATGACATACATCCACACCAACAGATGTCAGTAAGACAACTGTCAGAGAAGGCAAATGAGAGCCAACTTGCACAGCGTTGTCTTTAAGCAAAAACACCAAAGAAGTTTCCCATAATGTATGCATACTTCGTTATCAAAATTTATGTTTAAAGTAGTTTGTACCTTCCTGCAAGTTTCTCATTATATCAAACCAGTATTTTGTCATTTTTTTTTACAGGCAGACTGGGGCAAGTGAATTCCCAGAAGTTGAGTCAGAGAAAGATCAGCCAATCAGATTTGCTAAAAAGTGATTAATGAGTGATTCAGGTTATAATTCCTTCAAACAATTCATTCAAGTCTTTATGAATGGATTATTGAATCATTGACTTGACATTGACATCATTGGAACAAAACACCATAGTGTTGCTTTGAGATGTGCAAATGTTCAGACAATATGTTAAGTGTAACACACTCAATATTAAATTGTTTTGAACTGTTGTATCACATTTATATCACATTGGCAGCCACACTCATGTACCAATATTTAGGAAAATGTCACTCTTGCTTGTGTGATATTATATCATATCTTATACATATAAAAAACAAAAACCCATACGGGGATATTTTTTGCAATTCAATTATAGACTATGATACGATAAATTACAATATTGTATCGTACATGATAAATATCGCACACTCCTAACTGGACCTTCTGGTTTGCCATTTTGTGTCCATAATGCATCAGATGGTCAGTGAACAGACTATGGTGGTCCATGAGTACACCATCTGAGATGTAAAACATAAACATAAAATTGCTTAGAGCAACTTAAAAAAAAAGAAGAAGCCTTATTTCATGTATAAATGCGAATAATTCTTTCCTTGTAGAAACCATCTTGATCGGATAATCTGAGGTAATAATAGATGTTGTGACAAGGTAGTGGACTCCTGAATTTAGACCTCTGGGGAATGTAGACACCTGAAAGAATTATTTACAGGAAATACAGCCTCTCATCTCAGCGACTTCCACAGCTCTCTGCCTAGAGGGAGTTCCACAGTGGGAACCGCAGGTGACAGATAGCCAATAAAAGAGTGTGATTATGGCGCTGGAGCTGTTAAAGGAGTTTGATAGCAGAGACTTTTTTTTTTTTCTCCAAATGAGCTTTCATGAATTTCAGGATTAGGCCTGAAACACTCTTTGTAGACAGAAATGCTTGGCCAATGCATTGCAAGCACGCAGTCTTACTTAACATGTTCTGACATACTGAAAATTGAGCCTTAGTAAAAAAAAAAAAAAAACTATAAGTTCATGTACTTGTATATGTAATCGTTTCCTCTTGGCTCATTCTGTGGGGGTTTGAACTGGCGGTAGCCAGGGAGTCTGGCTTGCTAACGAGGATGCTAAAGACCACACCCAATAGCATGCCTCTTGTAGCCAGGAGAGTGAGATTTACCTGCACAACTGTTTTGTGCTGGCCTCCCCTATCTGGGTCACACTGTACAGCACCACTGTAACTCGTTCCACATGGTCCACTTCGAGCAGAGCTCAAATTGGATGGGAGTTGGGCACGCTAATGAGGATGCTAATGGGACTGAAGTTTACCAAGGGATTGACGTTTACCTGCACAGCTATCTCAAACCAGATGGCCTCTATTACACTCATATCCATCTGGGTCATGGCACCACTTTATTTAATCAGTTCTACACATTCCGGTTTAAGCCCAGTTACTGGCTTCGAAGTTGGATGTACTTGGAAGTGTTGCTAACGTACTTCTACAGGCCACAGGCCTCCATTATGTCAGACTTTGTCAACCTATTTGTGACATACAGTTATGTATGCATTAACCCAGATGCAAAGCGGGTAGTCGCATTCAATTACGTTAACATTGCATTCTTGCGGCGCTAACAAACGTCACTTTTCAAGGGGGTCAAAGTGTTCAAATGCCACGCATCTCACCTCCCGAGGATTGCAATCCGGCCAGAGATGCTCAAAATCAAGCTTGGGAAGCTAAAAGTGTCTACTTTCACATACTTGCATATGTTTATCTTTCTTCTACTGTAAATGTCTATCAGTAAAGTCTTTGTCTCTGTCTCTCTAGATGCTGCATAATAAACATGTGATGGTGCGAGTTGGCGGAGGCTGGGAGACGTTCGAGAGCTACCTGCTGAAGCATGACCCCTGTCGCATGCTCCAGATCTCTCGTGTAGAAGGCAAGATCTCGCCCATCTCCGGCAAATCTCCCAACATCAAAGACCTCGCGCCCGACAGCTACCTGGTAGTGGCGGCCCACTACAAAAGCAAGAAGTAAAGAAGAAATGTACTAAAGAAACAATGACTTTTAACGTAACTTTGAAGCACAGCTCACTGGCTAGCCGTTGTAGATGCCAC
Organism: Sinocyclocheilus anshuiensis; assembly: GCF_001515605.1. Classification (NCBI taxonomy): domain Eukaryota; kingdom Metazoa; phylum Chordata; class Actinopteri; order Cypriniformes; family Cyprinidae; genus Sinocyclocheilus; species Sinocyclocheilus anshuiensis. The sequence continues at coordinate 130,019 of NW_015538007.1, forward strand.
AAGGACACATGGACTTCTACTGGCTTCTAGAACTAAAATTTCAAAGAGAAAAACAAATCATAATACATAAATAACATTTTAGATCAATTAGTTTGTGCATAACAAAGATACTGAACTGGAATCCAGAAACAAGGCTGTTTTATTGTATACCAAATTCTTACATTTCTTTTCTTTTTAGCCTCTTATTGTTTAATTGATTAAATATAAATTGCATAATAACCTTTTATATTCAATAGTGTCTATATGGAATGAAATCGCTGGATGAATTGAAGTATTTACTTCTACCCTGGTGGCTATTCTTTTTAGTGCTTCTAATACTAACAATATTAATGACTTTTTTTGGGAGTATTATTATGCTCTTTTGATGTCATGATATATATATTTTCTGACATTTATTGTATTACACTGTGCTCACCTTGCTCTGTTGGAGAATGTAATCTGTTCATGCCCAGTGTTGGGGGTAATGCATTACAAGTAAAGCAAGTTAGTATCAATTACTTTTTCACATAACTAGTAAAGTAATGCATTACTTTTAAAGTTACTTTTTCAGATAAGTAACGCAAGTTACTTTGTTTTCCTAATTATTCTCTGACATCTCTCCTGTCTCGTGTTGAGAGAAATTGTGAGGTGCAGAGGCAGAGGCACTTCCTTTAATTTGACTTTTGGTGTGAAAGGGCCATTAGAGTTGGCAAAAAATATAACTTTTGGGTTGAGAAGCAAGCCCAGCCCAAAATGTAGTGCATTCATTTCCATTAAAAGTAACTAAGTAATGCAATATTGTAATGCATTCGTTTTAAAAGTAACTTTCCCCAACACTGTTCATGCCAAACATCAGAACAGGATGACATGTGATGGAAGCGACTATGACAGTAGAGCAGTGGTTGGAATATGAGAAACTGCTGATCTCCTGGGATCATCCAGTGAGCCACAGTTCTGTATAAGGTCAAGGGAGAATGGCTTGACCTTGGATCACAACAGTGTAAAGCAGAACATGTCTGGATGAACATCACATCAATTTCTGGAAGTCAGCAAAGAAAAGAAAACTCATAACATCACTTCAGTGTGATCTCCAGAATTTGTAAGGATTTTTTCCCCAGCACTTTGCTGAATCGAGGTGTGACTAATAAAGTGAGCACTGTGTGTGTTATTTGCAGTATAATAATAGTGCACTGAAGAGGCCAGAGTTCATCAGTTACAAGGCAAAGGAGATTTTTCAGTGAACAAATGATTGGTTGTTCAATCAAACACAATCTTTATTTAAGCAATGACTCCGCAGATGTGCTTCTAAAACAGTTCCTGATCCGAAAGTGTGCCGCTGCCCTCTACTGGTAAACATGAACATTGCAATACTTTGTCTGATTTGTTATATTATTGTTATACAGTGTCTGATGTTGATAACCCATTCTGAATGAAACCTGGGAAGATATTTCAGTTGATTATTTGCTGCAAAAATCTGTTTCCCTGCCACAAGCAGTGAGTGTGTTGCTGTAGGAAGAGGTAACAACTCATGAGCATAACAATAATAAAAGAAATGCGTTAAAGGCAATATGATGAGTTTCTATAGATACAATATATTCCACACTAAGCACTATAGCTCAGGCTGCTACAGTCACTGCTGCATGGCCCAGAAACATGGATGTTACGTTTGAATGCAGTAAGTTAAGATTTTCTTAGCTGACGACAACCAAAGCCCTTCGGAAAAGGGTGAGAAATCAATGCGTCTCATGAGATAAAGTGATGCACATTCAATTTGGTTCATAAGAACAGCAAGTCATACAATCAACAGGCAGTGAAAGTGCTAACTGACATAATATCCATTATTATTATACTTCAAGTCCTGACCAATCGCAAAATGCACAGGTAACTGATGCATAAATATAAATGCCTAAATATGTATTAAATTATACAAAATCCAATATAAAATATGCTTTTCAGTTGTATAAATGTGTATTAAAATGACATTCAGATCTCAGATTAGAGGATTCCATTAATGTTAAAAATAGAAAGCACATCGGTACAAAAGCTGCGTGTCTGAAATGATGCATGAACACAAACTGAGCATGTGTGTGTGTGTGTGGGGGACATGAATTGCTAAAGTCCCAAAAACCCACTAGCAAGCCCATCTTGGCATTTAAAGGGGTGTGGCCTAAATGCACTCTGGCCAATCAGAAGGCCTGGAGGATGAGGAGTTTTGTGCAGGAGCTCGGCAAAAATTCTAGTCTCTATGCAAACTCCCCTGGCTAGTGTACACTTCAAAATAAGAACCGAAAGAATGAAGAGTTTTAAGAATCTCTCAAGTCAGTGGGAAATACTGCAGATGAAGGTTGACCCCCGATGTAAACACACCAGCGATCTTCCCTTTAGCCTGTGTTAGCCAACCTGCCACTGTAGAGAAAGAGAGAGAGAGAGAAAAATTGGGACCTATCATGTGCAATACAAAACTAATCATAACGGTCTTCACGAGTTTAGGGAATTAACATCAAATATCAATGAAAGACGATACCTAACCTTTAGGAAATGTAGTCCAGCTCAGAGGGTCAAGCCAAATATTATATGAAATAAATACTATTTATTTTCTATGAGGTTTGCAGTTTTGCAAGTTTGTCATCTGTACCTACATTCAACTCTAATGGTCCTATAAAATGCCTGTTCTGTTGTTGTTGTTTATTTGCTATATGTTTAGATAAAACCTATCAATTACTTTATGTAATAAATAAATATATTTTTTTTTAATGTTTTGTTTAAAAAGTCTGCATTTGTTTGATCAATATAATTAAAATGTAAATGTTAATTTGATTAAATACTATTAACATTTAAAATAACTGTTATTATAATAACTGAATAACTAACTTATTATCCATATCTTATATGTTGAAATCAGGTGTGCTGCATATTTTTATTTTTTTATTTTTTGGAAACTATAATACTTGTTTTCAGGATTCTTTGATTAATAAAGCACATTTATTTAAAATCGTTTGTAACATAAGTAAACATCTTTACAGTCACTTTTAATAAATTTCATGCATGCTTGCTGAATGAAAACAAAATTCTGATTTTAAATATTAAAAATATGCATATTACTGACCCTGAATATTTGAATGGTAGTTGATTTTTTTGTCCCCTCTCTTTTTGTTTGTTTTTTTGAAGTGATACTGATTCATGCATTAAAATGGAATTATAACTGTATTTTGTATTTAAAAAATATATATAAACATATGCATATTACTGACCCTGAATATTTGAATGGTAGTTGATTTTTTTGTCCCCTCTCTTTTTGTTTGTTTTTTGAAGTGATACTGATTCATGCATTAAAATGGAATTATAACTGTATTTTGTATTTAAAAAATATATATAAATTCACAGGTCATGACCTCTGATGTGGGACATCTGATACTGACTTTTGATTAAAAAAAATACCTATTATCATGCTAGATGAAAGTTACTCTAAATATCTTTATTACATAATACATATTAAATAATAGTAATAATAATGGGACAAGAATTTGTCCTCTATTTGTGTAAATAATAACAATGAAAATAATGTATGTACCTTTAGCCCACCGCCTCCAGAAGGTACAGAGTTCATGGTCTGTTTCTCTGTCTCTTCTTGTTTCTTCTTTTTCCTCTCCAAGGCTTCGGGGTCTTTGATACCTCTGTAGGTGGTCTACACACAGATCAGACGAAATACAGCTACCACACCATATATTTCAGAGATAAATCCAAACATGAACCAGTCCAGTAGTTGCAGAGCGTGATATTATTCAGTGCTCATGTGCCGAATCATAGTGCACCATAAACAAGCTGGAAATGTGAGTACAGAGTGTGCAAAAACGAAAACACTGAAATACAACAACTAGCCGATCAAAAGAAATAATCATATTGTATCAGACTGTATGGCTACAAGCACTGTGACATTACAGCAGCAGTGAGAACCGGGCTCATTCTGACATGACCTCACAGATGTCTGTCATGGTGTTTCAGCCGTAGTGTTTGAGGAGACAGCAGAACGAGGACGTGTACTTACCTCTGCGCTTTGCCTTAAACCTCAAAGAGACAGTAAAACAGCCCAGCAATCACATGTGGGCAAATTAAAAGCACTATTGCATACAACACTCGTTTTTTTTAAAAAAAGGATCATGTTCTCCTAACAGTTATTTGTTGCCTTGAAAAAAACTGAAGAATGACTAAAAGCACAAAAATGTAGAGCAGGAAGCTGTGATGCTCATACAGTTATCATAAAGTGATACCTATAGATTACAGTATTGAATATATGTTCTGTGGTGCTGCTAAGACTGAGTCCAGTTACATAATCGATGCTATGAATTTGATCATTTGTGGATCATCAGTGGCCACCAACTCAGGTCATCATAATCGCTCAAATCCTGAGTTTGTCCTGATCCAGAAATAATAATGGCTCAAAATCCCCACCAATATTTTATAAACGGGGTATTTCAAGTTCATTTTCAAGGTCATGCTCAGCTTAAAATAAAGTGTTTATCTAACAACAGCTCTTTTCTAAGGTGCTTGCAAAACGTATTTGTGCTTGTCTATTTCACAATATAGAAACTAAACTAAACTAAACAGCCATTAAAGGGGTCATATGATGCGATTTCAAGTTTTCCTTTCTCTTTGACCATTTCTGTGTGTAATGCTGTCAGACATCAGTGTCACATCACCTCTTTCTGTCTCTTCTCTGCAGCCTCTGCTAGCTGTCTTCTCCTCGTCTCCTGTGGAAAAGATGAGAAATGTTTTGCTCAATATATATATATATATATATATAAAAATGGGTGTAAAAACACCCATACATAAGCAAAAGAAACAACTGAATGAATACACTAAAAAGTATATATTAAAAATATAATAAAATAATGATTTAAAAATATATATTACTTAAAAAAGTAATAATTAACTGAATAAAATAAAATGGAAAACAATGACCAGCCAGGGAAGTGGACTAATACTCATGTCACCAGAATATTTATTTCTTGTCATTATTACCAGTTAACCAATGAGAATAAAAAATAAAAAAAAGAAGATATATTTCATGTTGAAAGGGTTAGTAGCCTAATAGCAAATAATAGGCTATATTTTAAATAACGATTTGGCAACAATCAGTGGGTTTAAATCAATGAGAGTATAAATCACACCAACTACATTTCAGAATTTTTCCACAATAAACAAATACATGTATTAATAACGTTTTATCATTAAGGTTTCATTTATAATGTCACGGGAAGCCATTCCGACCTCATTATTTGACGTACGGTTGTGTTCGGCTGTAAAATGAACAGACTGTAACATGATTGGAAATGCCCTGTCAGGAAAGTCTAACATTTGAAATATGAACACAGTTAAAGATGTAAAGCAGATTAATGCATAGATAAATGTATTACAGTACTCACAGGGTCTGGTGTGACTACTACATCATCCTTAGCTCCACTCAGACAGGGTAGACACATCCCCATACTGATGTTTAACGAAGCACAGGCACAAATAAAACTCCTTTCAGCCAAATGAGAGTAAAACTGAGCACCTATGATGAGCCAGGCCGCTGAGATGATGTCTCTAACAGTCTAACAGCGTCTATATGCTGCTATAAACCCTCTATGAAAGCTGCTTGAACCGAACTAGCAATGTAAACAAAGCCAGCTACCGCTACCGCCAAATAACCTTTACCACACTAACAGACTAATGTAACCTTCCGCGAACCTCTTTCTCACGCCTCCCGACATCTGTTTTTGGTTTTGCTGTATAAATATAATGTACTACCTCAGCTGACAGTGTATCTGTCAGAATGACAGCACTACAGCTCCGTTCTGTTAGTCGAGGGAAGTGAAGCTCAACAGCGCCATGCTGCCGTATGGAAGGCAAATTACTGTACTACTGTAGCGATGGGTCACATGGTAACTGTTAGCTCAGTAGTAGGCTACCATTGTACTTTACAACTGTACCATGGTCCTGAATGATCACCGTGATAGTTCAAAGAACACAATGGGAATACCACAGCAACATGTTCGAAAATATGTTTGTCAGTAGTAACTGCTGGATATTTGTGGATATAGTTTGTGAAAAGACTTGTAATAATCTGAGATAACATGTAGGCGTATAGCATGGAAACTAACACAATTGTATTATAGTTATTGCATAGTAATCGTCGTGTAAATAAATAAAAATAAATAAATAAACATAACATGATTACCCAGTTATATAGCCTATGAAGTTACAAAGAACATGGTACATTTTCAAAGCTAAAAAAAAAAAAAACACTTTTGCATTTATTTTATGTATGTATTTATTTTATTATGGCATATTTAACCAATCAAATGCAGTTTCTTACTGTATGTTGACACAACATCAGACCCCATGGACGAAAAGTAGATGATATACAGTGCCTTGCGAAAGTATTCATAGTACCCCTTCATTCTGTTGTTAAACTGCTTTAAATTACTTTTTTTCTACACTCCATACACCATGGCAAAGCAAAAAACAGGGTTTTATAACATCTTTGCAAATGTATTAAAAATACAAATCTTAAAAGATTCCATTGCATAAGTATTCATACCCTTATCTGTAGTCAATGTGATATGTGCAAAATTTGAGGTGAAATGTTCGCTTTTTCATAAAAGCATGAAACTTGCTATACTTGTATAGTTTGTGGCCCTGAACATTTTCAGAAATGGAGCCATCCCCAAACGGCAGACGGCAATGCAATCTTGCTAACCTGCGTTCTATGTGCACCTCTTCTGCTGCACCTCTCTCTTTTTCTGTGGGTTTCTGCAATTGTCAGTATATACCAGAGGTGTAAAGAGTACCTAAAATCCATACTTGAGTAAAAGTACAGATACCTTACAGTGAAAATTACTCCACTACACGTTACAAGTCACCAATTCCAAAACAACTTGAGTAAAAGTCTTAGAGTATCTGATTTTAATAGTACTTAAGTATCTTACTAAATATAGGCTAAAAAAAATGCACTAGTCAAAAGCCCTATTCGCACGGGATTAGTATTATCTGGGGACCTTGTGTGATTTTGAAATTAACCCCCCACCTCTGAATTAAGTGTGGTGCATTCGCACGGGATAAGCGAAGCCTGTGATTTTACTCGAATTTACCGACTTATCTACCGGATACCCGGATGTCAAGGCTTTGAGAGTCCCGTTCTATGGTCCAGATGGATTAAAAAAAAAGAAAAGAAATTAATATAGTTTCGTGCCCTGTGATATTTACATTTCACCAGGTTAAAATAGTATCTCAAGCTTTATGCTTGATTTATTTGTAACACATTAACCTCAAAACCTTTTCAGCCTTTTCTTTCTACAAATTGTATGGTGCAGCGATATAACAGCACTCAAAATACTATCAAACACTCCAACGCAGCTCCATTCTTCGCGGCAAACAAAAACCTCGAAAAATTATATACGACCTGCCAAATGCTGGCCGAATCACAGAAATGCCGATTCGCACGGGACTAATATTATCACAGGACCTCGGTGTTCTGCGAAATATGGTAGGTCTTTTGCGGGGGAATTTTTACTTTACAAATTACAGACATGGCCGATTCGCACGGGATTAAGATCACAGACAACACAATTATTACAAATGACTGGAGGTCACCAGGTAATACTAAGCCCGTGCGAATAGGGCTAAAGATATGCCAGTGAAAAATTGTAATGTTGAGGAGAAGCTGGGGGAAAAGGGAGAGGCAAGGATCTATGTGCATGGTATTTAATGGAAAAACTAGAACAAACAATAAGCCAAAAACCAAAGGGAACAAAGAACAGAAT
>NW_015538007.1:138520-141755 GCF_001515605.1 Sinocyclocheilus anshuiensis
ACAAATAAATGCATACTCTGAAAGCGCTCCACAAGACATGTGTGATTATATTACTGGATGCTCGAAATTGAATGGGAGAATGCACGTTTTAAACAGCTTATTGTACAGGTAAGTTCATCGCCGTTCTAATCTAATGCGCTGCTGCACTGTAACGCATGCACATTACAGACAGTAGCTCGTACATCACGCACACATCACGCGTGCACAGTATCATTCAGCGCGGAAATGTATTGTCAGCACTGTTCTGTGATTTCTCAATAAAATAGCTTAGAAACTGAAAAGTTCAAGCATATATTTCTTAATAACTAAATCCCACAGCTTCACTACTAGTAGAGAGACGCTGCCAGGTAGAATTCATTCACACACGCAATCGCTCTCACCAATGCATTCATATGAATGTAATCTTTACTGTGCTTTTTCTGTATCTGATTTAGAACGAGCAGAAATCTGTGAGAAATATAACGACCCAAAGACAAAAGAACTGTTAAAAATGAGCTGTTATAGGAGCAATAGCCATGTGGGCAGTGCTGTGTCATATGCCGTAGCTGTGCACAAGGTGTTTATCACAGCTCCAGACTTATTTGTTCATTAATGACATCATCAGCGACTAGTCGACTTCGACTCGACTTTCATTACATAAAAGTCGACTTTAAAAAATCAGAAGTCGTTCAACCCCTAGTATATATGCTGTCAACAAACAGACTTCATTCCGGCTATTGCTTCTCAGTGTACTCTTAGTATCTTGGGCTTGACTGGATTCGTTCAGAAGACTCAACAACCCCTTCTATTCTCTCTAACAACTTCCCTTTCTCTATTTATCACCTTCCTTGTCAACTGGGCACCTTTATAGAGGAGCTGAATGGGCTGTTGTCCTCATTCTTTGGGGATGGCAGTCCACCTGTAGTCTTTGGTGACATCAACATCCATCTGGAGAAGCCTTACACTGCAGCCTTACACTCACTCACACATGCAATGTATCACAGATAACATTTTGGGAAAGACATATCTGATCATTTATTTATTACATTATTACATCTAAATGACATTTATTACTCATCTCTTTATCTTTCTGCACTGGCTACCGGTTGCGGCTCGCATCAAGTTCAAGACATTGATACTTGCATATAAAACAGGCTCAGCACCCGCCTACTTCCACTCACTCTTAGGAGTCTACATTCCTTCCAGAAGCCTGAGATCTGTAAGTAAGTGACGCCTCATGGCACCATCACAGAGAGGCACAAAATCACTTTCCAGAACATTTTAATTCACAGTTCCTGGCTGGTGGAATGATCTTCCCACACCCGCAGTAATTAACAGAACACCCGACATGTTATCCGACAGCAACATTAATTTAATCCCATACCTGACCCGTTTTACATAAAAACTGTGACCCGAACATCTCCCAAATTAAATCTCCTACATGAGGTAGACAAAACTAATTTATTCAAACTTTCATTTAAATTGTGAATAAATTATATACAGAAAGCAAGCAAAGAGCTCTCCCTTTAATATAATCACTACAGCTGTCAATCAGTGGCAGCGCGATTGGCTGCCTGTCACCATCCGGCCCGCACCCACACCCAACACATAAATATTTTTTTTATTAGCGATAGCGTTGGCGTCTGCATTTCATGTTAGAGCGTTGTTGAGAGAGAACAAGAATCGGTCCCACTTTATATTAAGTGGCCTTACCTACTATGTACTTACATTTAAATTAATCATTTGGTACAATGCACTTATCGTGTACATACATGTTTTTACATTGTACTTATATTTGAAATATATCTGCATGTAATTACATCTGTAATTAATTTCTGTAATTACATTTATAATTACACTGTTGACCCATCCCTTACACCTTAACCCACCCTTAAACCTACCCATACCACTAAACCTGTCCCTAACCTTACCTGTATCCCACCTCAATAGCAGCAGAAGTGTTTTGCAATACAATATGAACACAATAAGTACATTGTACTTATTTTTGATGTAAGTACATAGTAGTTAAGGCCACTTAATATAAAGTGGGACCCAAAAATCTATAGGAAAAACATACTGCTGTCTACCTGACTCTGCCTGACAGGTAAGGAAAAATACACTTACCTGAGATGATTTTTTTTCTCGGAAATATATGATTGTATTCATGAAAACAATCTTTTATTGTATTATTGAATAAAATACTGGTTAATTATCAAAGAAAGAAAATATGAATAGCCATAATATGGACCATTATAAATGCTGTGATACTGTGATTTCCTTCTCACATTGTTGATTTCACTATTAACTGTTCACCTGAACAGTTTATGTTGTTGTATGTGGTATCATTGTAATCCTTGACCATCAAAACATAGGGGTAGACATCACTTTTCCTGTGTTATCATATTTGGTTCAGGAGATATGACACAATATACAACATACGACGTGTTCCTGTGGCTCAGCGGTAGAGCATTGCGTCAGCAACGCAAAAGGTTGTGGGTTCAATTCCCAGGGAACACACATACTGGGAAAAAAATGTGTAGCCTGAATGCACTGTAAGTCGCTTTAAGCGTCTGCTAAATGCATAAATTAATCAATTAAATTAATTAAATTAACGTACATAATTTGATTATGGTGGTAAGTTAAATGGTTGCCATGGCCACCACGAGGTGTTTTTGTGATGGCTCCATTTCTGAAAATGTTCAGGACCACAGACTATACAAGTGTACCAAGTTTCATGCTTTTATGAAAAAGTGAACTTATTTTTTTTTTTTTACATATCACCTGGACTGGGACAGTTGAAATTTAGCTCAGGAGCATTCATATTGCTTGTAGATGTTACTACACTCCGAGTGAAGTTAACCTGTGGCAAATTAAGTTTTAATGGGTATTATTTGGACAGGCACATACATCTTAATATAAGGTATAACAGCTGATAATGCATATCAGGCAAAAACCAAGCTCTGAGGTCAAAAAACCACCTGTAGAGCTCAGAGACCGCATTGCATCAAGCCACACATCTGGGGAGGAGTTCAGAAAAAATTCTGCTGCATTGAAGGGTCACAGAAGCATGTAGTCTCTGTTACCATTAATGAAAGAAGTTTGAAACAACCAGGACACTTCCTAGAGCTGGCCTCCTGGCCAAACTGAGCAATTAATGGAGAAGGGCTTTGGCTAGAGTAGTGACCAAGAACCTGATGGTCACTCTAGTTATGCTTCATGACCATATGTGGAGAAACCTACAGAAGGACAAACATCA
>NW_015538007.1:146102-159515 GCF_001515605.1 Sinocyclocheilus anshuiensis
AGTGCTGTAAAAAACGGCCATATTCTGACAGTAACATCCTGTTTTTTCATTACAACAGTAAAAAAAACAATGCATTCTGGGTAAAATGTGTTGTTTTCGAGAAAGTATCCTTCTGCAGTCCTTGTAACAGCGTTCAGATTCGACACTCAGAGGCTGTGTTTCAAATCACACCCTACACCCTCATTCACTATTCCCTACATGAGTTTACTAATACAGTCCACCTGACAGAGAGAATGAACACTAATGAGTGAATTCAGACAGTGATGAACAGCTGCTGTTAACAAGCAGAATCACTGAAGAAAAGAGAAACACAAGAACTACAACTGACTTCAGCCACAGACTTAGGTGGACCTCAATAGCAGCAAAAGTGTTTTGCAATACAATATGAACACAGTAAGTACATTGTACTTATTTTTGATGTAAGTACATAGTAGTTAAGGCCACTTAATATAAAGTGGGACCCAAAAATCTATAGGAAAAACATACTGCTGTCTACCTGACTCTGCCTGACAGGTAAGGAAAAATACACTTACCTGAGATGATTTTTTTTCTCGGAAATATATGATTGTATTCATGAAAACAATCTTTTATTGTATTATTGAATAAAATACTGGTTAATTATCAAAGAAAGAAAATATGAATAGCCATAATATGGACCATTATAAATGCTGTGATACTGTGATTTCCTTCTCACATTGTTGATTTCACTATTAACTGTTCACCTGAACAGTTTATGTTGTTGTATGTGGTATCATTGTAATCCTTGACCATCAAAACATAGGGGTAGACATCACTTTTCCTGTGTTATCATATTTGGTTCAGGAGATATGACACAATATACAACATACGACGTGTTCCTGTGGCTCAGCGGTAGAGCATTGCGTCAGCAACGCAAAAGGTTGTGGGTTCAATTCCCAGGGAACACACATACTGGGAAAAAAATGTGTAGCCTGAATGCACTGTAAGTCGCTTTAAGCGTCTGCTAAATGCATAAATTAAATTAATTAAAATGTAACATCGTACATGTAGTTTTTTTTTTCTTGTGTTTTGATTCTTGACTAATTGTACAATATAATAATATAATATAATACAATATATAATATAGACTATTTGTTTTAAAAGAATCGAATACCAAGAACAAACAAGAAATAAATTTCAACCTTTCATTCCTGAAGAGGAGTATAGGAACATGAATAAAGAAGTAAGATTATCTATGGAACTAGAAGAAAAATGGCCAATTGGAAATAAAGTCAAATGTTCTCTGGTTTCACTCTGAAAATCCCAGACAACAATTCCATCCATGAGATGGTAAAGTAAACTGAACGAGCTGGATGATAATTTCCAGTAGCTGGGGATCATTTCACTGAAATACAAATTTGTGATGATACCAGAAGAGAAGAAAAACACATTCTATTCTCTCTAATTCTAGTCCGTATCAACTGGTTTGCAAGGCTTTTTATGTAAAAAGCAAATATCTTTGTTTCTGCTTCCAGTTGAGTGCTGTCTTGGATTTACTGCATTTGAATCTAATCACGAAATCTAAATATTCACAAAGCACAATGATATCTCGCAGAAGTCCACTTTATTAGGGCTGAAAATCACGATCAGCGAGAAGCACAGAGAATAATTTATCATGGGATGAGTGTCATTTGAACCTACGATTCAATTAAACTGTATGTTTAATTTTGCCTCAAGATCAAGAGTTAAAAAGCCTATTAAAGTGGCTCTCTTGATGCCGAATCTATCTGTTATCAGAATGTCGAGGAAATTCGAGAGGCTCTCTGGTGAGCATCTCTATCTGTGACACACTGTCAGTATTGTTGAAGGGTTTGTGCCGTCGATGACATTATTTACTGCATCATACGACAGGTTGGGATGAACAGGGAATATTATTACAATAATAGCCACCTCCATGTTCATAACAATAATAATAAGAACCGTAATGGTTTTAAAGAATTGCAAGCAGCATTATCACTGTCCTCTCCACAGAAACACGAGACATCACCGGCTCTGAACATCCTTCACCTTTGTAAGTAATAAATTGTTAAATGATGATTTAATTATGAACTCATGGGCTTAGACTAACAATGTCTTCATCCTTTTGTTTATGAACACACATACTGGGAAAAAAATGTGTAGCCTGAATGCACTGTAAGTCGCTTTAAGCGTCTGCTAAATGCATAAATTAATCAATTAAATTAATTAAATTAACGTACATAATTTGATTATGGTGGTAAGTTAAATGGTTGCCATGGCCACCACGAGGTGTTTTTGTGATGGCTCCATTTCTGAAAATGTTCAGGACCACAGACTATACAAGTGTACCAAGTTTCATGCTTTTATGAAAAAGTGAACTTATTTTTTTTTTTTTACATATCACCTGGACTGGGACAGTTGAAATTTAGCTCAGGAGCATTCATATTGCTTGTAGATGTTACTACACTCCGAGTGAAGTTAACCTGTGGCAAATTAAGTTTTAATGGGTATTATTTGGACAGGCACATACATCTTAATATAAGGTATAACAGCTGATAATGCATATCAGGCAAAAACCAAGCTCTGAGGTCAAAAAACCACCTGTAGAGCTCAGAGACCGCATTGCATCAAGCCACACATCTGGGGAGGAGTTCAGAAAAAATTCTGCTGCATTGAAGGGTCACAGAAGCATGTAGTCTCTGTTACCATTAATGAAAGAAGTTTGAAACAACCAGGACACTTCCTAGAGCTGGCCTCCTGGCCAAACTGAGCAATTGATGGAGAAGGGCTTTGGTTAGCATGGTGACCAAGAAGCTGATGGTCACTCTAGTTGAGCTCCATGATCATATGTGGAGATAGGAGAAACCTACAGAAGGACAAACATCACTACAATACTCCACTGATCTGGGCTTTATGGCGGTGTGGCCAAACTCAATCCTCTCTTCAGTGAAGACACATGAAAACACACTTGGAATTTGCAAAGAGCCCTTCATTGACTGGCCATTAACAATGTTTCTGTTTCATAAGAAACAAGTTTGTTCACCTTCTATTCTATGAATCTGTCAGTAGAACCTAGTGTGTTAGGGTCATAATCACTGCACACGCCGGTAAGCCAAGTGTGCACTCAAAATGCAGCACTTATGGCACAATAAACTATAACACAGGACTAATACATTATTGATGTGAGACTGTTGTTAGCCGCATCAGATCCGGAATACCCTTACATTATCTGTGCCTGTAAATTGTTTTGCAAATGTACAGTATGTAAAACTCCACCCCATATGTGGTTGCTGAGCACAAATATACATCACTGTGGGCTCATAACTGCTGCCAGCATTTCTGCTGAACATTACTTTATTCCACTATTTCAAAACGCCACAATGGACAAACATCAGTGGTAAGGGACTTGAAAATAGTTTGGAATAGAGATGCAGTTTCAGCCAAACCTGTCAGAGCGCCGGGACGCTTGCAGTGAGACAGAAAGCTTTGAGCTGGGGAAATGGCCAGGACTTTCATCATCACAGGCATCTGGTAATTAGCTGTGTTCATCTTTATACTGAATTTTAACAATTATGTTGTACTTGATTGTTTTATATTTGAACAGCCTTTTTTCCCCCCCATTTTTTATTGTATTATTTGCATAATGTTGTATAGCTGTTTTAGAGTTGCAACTAATTGGTTTGACAGTTGATTCAGTATTTTTTATCAGTTTTTTTTCTATCAGTTTCCAGCATTTTATTTATTAGCTTTTGACAATCTCTCATTATCAAACTTATAGTTCTGTCTTGAAATGTTTATACATTACAGCTAAAAAATACATTTCTTTTTGCAGTAAGTTCATAATTAACACAACATATTATTATTATTATTTTTTAAATTAGTTTAGGGTGAAATGTGACACAGACTTTTTATCTTTGCAAAATTCATAAATTTCTACTCTATCATACCAGACAGAAGTGTCACACTGCCTTTTTAAAGGATGAAGTGGAAGTCTGTTTATCTAAAGATGTTCTGACTCAAGAGCATTTAAGAGAGTTATTTGTTACATTAAATAATCAATATGACAGGAAATCTGAGACTATTGATCATGCAAATATGGAGGATGCAAAAGCATCATGAGTCTCACTACTTTGAGTTCACTGCTGTTAAAGCGGTATGAAACTAGTCCTTTTAAATTAAATTCAGTTGATACCGGTAATTATCATGTTATATGTGGATATACATTTCATATTATATATCATATATAAAATAATTAATAAAAACATTTATATTGTTTATTTTTTATATATTATTTGTCTCTTGCAACACACTAATTTTGCTATTGTTCATGTAAAATGTAAAATTTCAAAGTACCTTTCCAATTTTTAATAATTAAAACAGGGGGAATTGTCAAGACAATTTTATTTGTAGTGCAATATACTTGTCACAAATTCAGCCTCTGTGGCTCCCTCCGATCACCACCAGAGGGAACCATCACCGGAGTACTGAGCTAGCCCTTCGGACTCCAATTCCCACAATGCCCCATGCCAGAGACTAATCACCTGCACAGGTGTCTCCTATTGCCCGGTCTATTTAAACTGTGCCTTCCCTGCTCTCATTGCGAAGTCTTGTTTTGCCTTGCAGACATTTCTGAGCGGTTTCCCTGTGTTGAATATCTGTTGATTACCTGGACTGTTTACCCGTTTACGATTGCTTGCTGCCTACCTATTCTGACCCTGCCTGCCTTGTTGATTCATGCCATTGATTGTCTGCCGCCTGCCTCGACCCTAATTACGAACACTGTTTACGATTCTGCCCAGCCTTCATTGTGTCTGACGCCAGTTAACGATTTATGCCTGTATGAACTGCCTTGTGAACTAATAAAGCTGCACATGGATCCTAACGCCATTGTTTGTCTGCCGCCTGCCTCGACCCTGATTACGAACACTGTTTACGATTCTGCCCAGCCTTCGTTGTGTCTGACGCCAGTTAACGATTTATGCCTGTATGAACTGCCTTGTGAACTAATAAAGCTGCACATGGATCCTAACGCCACTGCCTCTCTGTTACAATACTGTTACGGAGTAATCAGAACATGAGACATGCGGATTCATGTGCAAGGCTTTATTACAAAGGCGTGGTCAAAAAACGGGCAAGGGTCAGACAACAACACAGGTACATCACAGGCAAGGCAAAGAGCATTCCTAGGGCAGGCGAGGGTCTTCGATCGGCAAACGTAATCCAGAGGGCAAGGCAAACGGGTAATCCACAAACAGGAGATAGTCCAGTAAAGGGGCAAACAGAATCCAAACGATAACGCGAGAGAAATCCAAGGCAGGCAGAGAATCAGGCAACCAGGCAATCAAATAACACAATGAGGCAAGACTAGACTAGAACTGGGAACAAATACAAGATTAGGAAAAGGGCTCTGTAACGTTGCTATCACTAAATGAGCGATATGCGCAAACAATACTCGGCGTTGAATGGTGGTGTGAGACTGATTTATATAGTGTGTGTTATTGGTAGCGGCTGTGTATGATTGGTTTCAGGTGAGCCTGTGATTAGTGCAATGGAGCATGGGAAATGTAGTCCAGGGTGATGTGTAACAGTTTGTGTAGTGTGAGAGTCCATGTGGAGAGCGGGTGACTTCTGGTGGTGAGTGAACGGAAGTTTATAGACCAGATTCGTGACATATACATTGTTGTAGCTTAACAGAAAAGCATGATGTTATTGCTTATAATATCTTTAATATCTAAATTCATTATAGTTGCATTTAGCAAATTAAATTAGGATGATAATATGTGATGATATAAGCAATCAAGCAGCTGAGGTTGTGCGATAATATAGTTTACATTCTGTGACAATATAAACAATCAAAGTGATATAAATATGGTAATAACATGATAATAACATTGCAACATGCAAAACAAATGTTCAGTAGAAGATATTAATCAGATACAATATGAAAATGTTAATTAAAAATGATAAGTTATGAAAGTTTTTTAAGATTAAGTTTCACTGGGTATGTATAATATGAAGGAAAGAAAGAAAGAAAGAAAGAAAGATTATAGGTATATAAGTAAGGTAAGATAAGTTCTATAGGTAGATAGTTTGATTTGGAGGGTCAAGAACAGCAGTAAGAGTCAAAGCACATCTATTCCCAACAGCAGTGAATCCAGACGAAAAACTCATCAACTGAGACACAAGATAGGCAGAGAGCGCTGAGCACTGATGGATGAGCACTGACTTCTGGGAATGATGGTCTGTAACATGCTGTCCACTTGCAGCCTGTCCGACAGGCATGTTCATGGCTACTGTTTCTGTTCAAATTTGCAGGCTGTCATTAATATGGAGAAAAAAAAATGGGATCTTCATGTTAACATGCTTCTGTTATGTCTTGGCCAATGAAAATGCTGTTTGTTTTTATCTGTTCATGGAATGTGTGTAGATTTGTTTTCAGAAATGCATACATGCAAATCCTGTTGATATTAATGTGACTAAAATAGACAAATATGGCAAATATAGGAAATGTATACATGGTCACAATAGGGAGATAAATACACTTCCACTTTATTATTTAATGTTGCTGGATATATATATATATATATATATAGGTCTAGTCTCTTAGGACTGAATGATGCACTTCAGTTTTTAAAAATAAAATAAAATAAAAAATAAATAAATAAATAAATGTGGACAAATTAGAAAATGATATTAATTACACAGAACGTCTCGGTTACGTACGTAGCCCTCGTTCCCTGATGGAGGGAATGGGGACGTTATGTCGAATGACATATGGGGTCTCACTTGGGAGGCCAATCATCTCTGAGTTTAAGAGAACACGCCAATGAAAATTGGCTAGTGGATTTTGCATGCTAAACCACTCCCCGTGCATACGGGTATATAAGGCGACAGCACGCATCCACTCATAAGGTTTTACACTGAGGAGCCAAGAACGTGTCCTGGCAACAGCGAATAGTTCAAGATTGTGGCATGGGGACATAACGTCTCCATTCCCTCCATCAGGGAACGAGGGTTACGTACGTAACCGAGACGTTCCCTATCTGTCGCTCACTACGAGTTATGTCGAACGACATATGGGGTCCATGGAAAGGCCACAACATGAACACCGTCACAACCCTGTAGTGCTGCAATTGTTGACAAGCCGCAGCATGTCACAAAAGCTACGCTAAGGTCGTAACCTTCCCAAAGCCCCAGCGCAAATTCACTGACCTTGGTACCGAAGGGGACCAAAAGGTGAGTACATCGCTGCTGGAGAAGGCCATGCTGCTGTTCCGTCCACAAAAAAAGTTTTTTTTTGGAAGGGATTTCAACCTTTTTGAAAATTTTGATTGCTTCAAATCTTTCCTATTTGTTCTTTCAGCCTGGCAGAACAATGGGGAAGCGAGCCTTAAGGAAAAAGGTCGCTACGGAGACCACATCCTACCCGTAGGGAGGTGACATGTGGAGATACTGATATGCCAGGCAAGCTAACACCAGTACTGGGTCTGGCGTCAGACTGCTCCGCCAAGTCTGACTGCCGAGGGTGCTGGAGGGTGCTCGACCAGGGTTTGCCAACCGGGAAACTTTGCTGGGAGAAAAAAGACGCTTGCATCCCCGTGTGAGGGGGAATGGCACAGCAAGCATGACACCGAGCCAGTTCTTCCCACCAATTACCTGTTTCCCAACACACGGGAAGAAACCGGCTCTACACGAAGGTTGTAAAACCTTGCGATGGTGTTAGGTGTCGCCCAGCCCGCAGCTCGACAGATGTCTGCCAGAGAGGCGCCGTGTGCCAGCGCCCAAGAGGAGGCAACACGAGTGGAGTGGGCTCTCACCCCCAGGGGGCATGGCTCGCCTTGGGATTGGTACGCTAAGGCGATGGCATCCACTTTCCAGTGGGCCAACCTCTGCTTGGAGACAGCCTCCCTTTCTGCTGCCCTCCAAAGCAGACAAGGAGCTGCTCAGAGCTTCTGAAACTCTGGGTACAGTCCACGTATATGCGTAACGCTCTTATGGGACACAGCAACGCCAAGGCTGGATCTGCCTCCTCCGGGGGCAGTGCTTGTGAGAGTAGGCTGGCCCGAACACAAGGCACTCTTCACTTACCGAAAATGCTTGGAGGTCCCCGACCCTCTTGATGGAAGTGAGCGCGATCAGGAGCGCTGTCTTAAATGCACAATATGTAATTTTCGCCGCTAGAGGGCACGTACTCAAAATAAACAAAGAAGCAAAGGCATAGTTTGATGACGCCGTGACTGAGTGTGGAATCATGGGAGTTGTCGTCTTCATCCCCACAGCCGATGCAATCCGATGGCACTGTGGCAGAAATCATGTTCATGGATGAGCTAATGATTTATTAACATAGTAGAATGAAGCAGGGTGAGGCTGAAAGCCCTGTACAGTGAAAAATGGGATTCATCCACAAAGAAAACACCTCTCCAAAGTGCCAGACGCCATCGAATGTGAGCATTTGCCCACTCAAGTCGGTTACGACGACGAACTGCATTCAGGTCGAGACCCCAATGAGGACGACGAGCATTCAGATGAGCTTCCCTGAGATGGTTTCAGACAGTTTGTGCAGAAATTCTTTGGTTATGCAAACCGATTGTTGCAGCAGCTGTCCGGGTGGCTGGTCTCAGACGATTGGAGACGGCTTATGGTAGAGAAATGAACATTCAATTCACGGGCAACAGCTCTGGTGGACATTCCTGCAGTCAGCATGACAATTGCACGCTCCCTCAAAACTTGCAACATCTGTGGCATTGTGCTGTGTGATAAAACTGCACATTTTAGAGTGGCCTTTTATTGTGGCCAGCCTAAGGCACACCTGTGCAATAATCATGCTGTCTAATCAGCATCTTGATATGCCACACCTGTCAGGTGGATGGATTGACTCAGCAAAGGAGAAGTGCTCACTAACACAGATTTAGACAGATTTGTGAACAATATTTGAGAGAAATAGGCATTTTGTGTACATAGAAAAAGTCTTAGATCTTTGAGTTCAGCTCATGAAAAATGGAGGCAAAAACAAAAGTGTTGCATTCATAATTTTGTTCAGTGTAAGTACACAAGTCAGCAAAATATATAACACTCTTCTAGTGTTTTTTGGATATTTTAATAAAATATCTTACATATTGTGTCTTTAAGAGACAGGAACTTTAGCTCAACTGAATCAAGCGGCTCAAAGGGACCCCTCTGAATTCCAGCCAGGACAATAGAGAGATCCCAGGAGAGTATCAGGGGTGTCCTTGAAGGATTTAACCTTCTGGCACCCCTCAGGAACCTAAGGATCAGGTCATGCTTTCCCAGGGACCGGCCATCCACTGCATTGTGATGTGCTGCGATAGCAGCGGCATACACTTTCAAGGTGGAGGGTGACAGCCTACGCTCCAACCTTTCTTGCAGGAAATAAAGCACGACTCTAATCGAGCATCTCCGGGAGTCTTCTCGCTGAGAAGAACACCAATTCGTGAACAGACTCCACTTTAAAGCATAGGCATGCCTCGTAGAGGGAGCTCTAGCCTGAGTGATAGTGTCTACCACCGCTGGCTGTAGGTCACTAGGTCTGCTGCGTCCCATCTAGAAGCCACGCATGGAGGTTCCAGAGAACTGGACGCGAGTGCCATATGGTGCCCAGCCCCTGAGAAAGGAGGTCCCTCCTCAGGGGGATGCGCCAGGGAGGGGCTGTCACGAGGAGCATGAGTTCCGAAAATCAGGTCCGGGTGGACCAGTAAGGCGCAACCAACTGGACCTGATCCTCATCCTCCATGACCTTGCACAGTGTCTGTGCGAGCAGGCTCACTGGGGGAAACGCATACTTGCGTGGAGCCCGAGGCAAGCTGTGTGCCAGTGCGTCCGTGCCCAGGGGGGCCTGGGTCAGGGAATAGTACAACTGGCAGTGGGAGGACTCATGGGAAGCAAACAGGACCACCTGAGCTTCCCTGAATCGACTCCAGATCAGCTGAACCATCTGGGGATGGAGTCGCCATTCTCCGGGGAAAGTGAGATGTTGTGAGAGGGCATCGGCCGCACGATTGAGCTCCCCGGAATGTGGACGGCGCGCAGCGATCTGAGCCACGTCTGACTCCAGAGGAGGATATGGCGGGTGAGTTGAGACATGCGACGTGATCGTAGACCATCCTGACAGTTGATGTACGAAACAGCCGCAGTGTTGTCCGTTCAGACCAACACGTGCTTTTCCAGCAGCAGCGGCCGGAACTGTCGCAAGGCTAGATGCACTGCCAACAACTCCAGACAGCTGATGTGCCAAAGCAGTTGAGGTCCTGTCCAGGACCCCGAAGCTGCCTGCCCGTTGCACTTAGCACCCCAGCCCGTATTTGAGGCATCTGTCGTGACAACGACATGCCGGGACACTTGTTCTAAGGGCACCCCGGCCCGTAGAAAAGCAAGGTCCAACCAAGTGCTGAATAGGCGGCAACACATCGGTGTGATGGGGACATGACGTGTACCGCGGCGCCGTGCCCATCTCGGGACTAGGGAGTGTAACCAGTGCTGAAGAGGTCTCATATGAAGCAATCCGAGCGGTGTGACTGCGGATGCCATATGCCCCAGGCTAGCCTCTGAAAATGTTTCAGTGGTACCACTGTTCTGCCTCTGAAGGAATTCGTTCATTGGTGAGACGTGCCGTCATACTCACTGAGTCTAACTCCATACCGAGATAAGAGATTCTCTGCACAGGGGAGAGCTTGCTCTTCTCTCGGTTGCCCTGAAGCCCCAACTGACTGACATGCCGAAGCACGAAGTCCCTGTGATTGCACAACTCCTCTCGTGACCGGGCCATAATGAGCCAGTCGTCGAGATAGTTGAGGATCCTGATGCCCACTTCCCATAGTGGGGCAATGGTGCCCTCCGCGACTTTCGTGAAGACACGGGGGAGACAGGGAGAGCCCGAAGGGGAGGACCTTGTACTGCCATGCCCGACCCTCCAACACAAACCGTAGGAACAGTCTGTGATGAGGAAGTATTGAAACATGAAAGTACGCGTCGTTCAGGTCGATCGCTGCAAACCAATCCTAGGCTGAACGCATTTGATAATACATTTCTGCGTCAACATTCTGAACTGGAGCTTGTGAAGGGCCCGATTCAAGACTCGCAGATCCAAGATAGGTCGAAGGCCACCGCTTTTCTTGGGTACGATGAAGTAAGGGCTGTAAAACCCCTTCCTCATATCGGCTGGAGGGACCGGCTCGATTGCATCCTTCGCCAACAGTACAGCAATCTCCTCAAGCAAGACAAAGGTGTCTCGGACTGCCACCGAAGTCTTGAGAATGGCATTGAACTTGGGAGGATGCCTGGTGAACTGAATCACGTAGCCAAGTCGAACCGTCCGAATGAGCCAGCAGGACAGGTTGGGCAACGCAAGCCACGCTCCCAAACTCCGTATGAGTGGCACCAAAGGGACAGTCGACGTACCCGCAGTGGTGCAGAGATGGGGAGTTGTGCTGGGTGGCCCAGAAGACATCGCGTTCTGAGTCATCACAGCAAAACTCCCCGGAGGGACTGGCCAGAGACGTGTGGAGAGGCGTTGTGTCTCCGAACCGCGACCTCTTGGTCACTGGCGATAGGGGGCGTCGTGGGTGAGAGTGAGAAAGCGGTGCATTGCTCACTGTCAACCCACGAGCCTAGCAACCCAGAGGAAAAGGAAACTGCTCTTTCTTTGACAATGTGGTTACCGCTGGCAATCGAGCCAACGGCGGAACAGAAAGAAAAAGATTCCCCGCCCAGCCCTCCTCCGGGGGAAGGAGCGGTGCTGTCCTCAGCACCTCCTGAAGAGCAGTCTCCCACATCTCTGGGTTGCCCGTGTCAGGGCCACTTCATCATCTTCCTAGAGAATCTAGCGGTCAGATGCGACACGGAGGGCGCTGCAGAGTGGACATCGCCTTTCCGAGGGACCGTGTCATGACTTCCGTCGCCCAGAGGGTGAAGTCAGTCGCCGTACGCAGCTCCTGCATCAACCTCGGGCCGGTACTACCCTTGTGCATTTGTTAAGGCCTTGGCTTGGTGAGCTTGCAGAATCACCATGGCATGCAGGGCAGAGGCAGCTTGGCCCACAGCACTGTAAGCTTTTGCAGTGAGAGCCGCCGACAGCTTACAGGCTTTGGACAGGAGACGCGGACAATTCCTCCAAGTGGCGGCGTTTTGCGGGCACAGGTGCACCGCAGTCGCTCTCTCCACCTGGGGAATGTCGACGCACCCCCTAGCCGCCCCGCCATCGAGGGTAGTGAGGACAGAGGAAGGGGACAAGCGGCTTCTGGCCGTAAAAGGGGCCGTCCACGACTACGTCACTTCCTCATGCACCTCCGGGAAGAAAAGAAACCAGAGCAGAACGTGGTTGTGAGCCGCGCTCCGCACTGAGAAACCAACATCCAGCCGCGAGTGCTCAGGGCTGGGCGGTGTATTCACCTCCAACCTGATGCTCACAGCTGCCTGGGCAAGCATGGCCATCAACTCTGGGTCCGATTCGGCAGTGGCGACAACATCCAAGGGGGGCAGCCCCGCTGAATCTTCATCCTCAGAGGTCAACAGCCCATCCCCCGATGCTGCAATCGACATTTGATCCCCCGGCGGAACACCGAATGACATGCTGGGACCGCCATAAGACAGCCCAGCAGAATCACTCAGCAGCCGCACAGGACAAGCGTTGCGGAAGGGGTGAGAGGTCCGTGGGGCATGGCCCGGCGGAGAAGCTCCCACTGTTACCCTGAAATCTCCCAGAGCACTAGCCTGCGGTCCTCTGCTCAACCGGACGGGTAGTGACAGAGGGGTCTGCTCCTTTCCTTTTAGGAACGGAAAGACGCTATCGCAGCATTGCCATGGTCACGCACTTGCAGTGCGGGCATGAACCATCCACGAACACGTCTTCAGCGTGCTGAATGCCCAGACACGGAAGACAACACTCGTGGCCATTGTCAGGAAACTACCACATTCAGAAGGACACGGACAAAACGGCGTGTTGATGCGAAAAGATGCGAATTGTCTGTGATTTGCTCTTTTAGGAAATCTGCTCTTTTAGTTGACGCGTCCAGGGGAATTGCTGAAAGTGACACCGCTGTTCGCATCATGCCGCCAACCAGAACAGCTTCCCGACACACAGCAGATGAATGGCTTTGTGGAGTATAACAGCTTTTCATACAACCACTAGGCTCCGAAGCAAAAATCTAATGAGTGGGTGCGCCTTATATACCCGTAGGCACGGGGAGTGGCTCAGCATGCAAAATATGTTTGACATACAGTGGAAAAATATAGGTGTACAAACAAAAAGATTGTTAGTACATTTCACAAACACTTACAAAGAATTTAATTTTGAAATAGAAAAACATCTCTAGGTTACGTATGTAACCATGGTTCCCCGAGGAAACGAGACGCTGCGTTGAGATCGCTTTGGGAACGCCCCTGCGTGACCGCGTTCTGAAGCACGTGTAAAATCAGTCCAAT
>NW_015538007.1:159733-171198 GCF_001515605.1 Sinocyclocheilus anshuiensis
TAGAGATGTACCCCTTCAGGAACTCGAGCTGCGTCGAGATCGCTTTGGGAACGAGAATAGCCACTGCGCGATACTACCAAGTCCCTGCCTGTGTGTGTATCTTGCGAGCACATTCCAGGCACGAAACAGAAAGTGCCTGAAGATCCCCGATCCTTTTTAGTGAGTAAATAGCGAGGAGAAAGATGGTCTTGAGCGTGAGCAACTTCACCGAAACTTCTTCTATGGGTTCAAAGGAGGCATTGCATAAGCCCTCCAGAACCACAGCCAGGTCCCATGAGGGCACCTTAGTGCGCTGTACCGGCCTCAGCCTCAGGGTGCCACGGAGGAAACGAGTAACAAGTGTCTTCCCAATGATTGACCACCCAGAAGGGCGTGGTAAGCAGCTAAGGCCGCCACGTATACCTTCAGAGTGGAGGGAGATAACCCTGTGGAGAATCGCTCCTGCAGAAACTCCAGAACTGTACCAACTGGGCAGTTGACTGGGGCTTGCAGTCGCTGTCAGTGGTGCCCCCTGCATGAGAGAGGAGATTCCTCCTGATCGGAATCTCCCGTGGAGAGCCGTCGAGGAGGGACACCAAGTCCGAGAACCATACTCGGGCCGGCCAGAACGGGACTACTAGCAAAAGACGGACCCCATCCCGGCGTACCCTCGCCAGAATTCCCGGGAGCAGAGCGATCGGGGGAAAAGCGTACAGACGAAGCCTCGGCCATGTCTGCACCATGGCATCCAGCCCCAGTGGAGCTGGATGCGTGAGGGAGAACCAGAGGAGAATAGTTTTTAATAGTTTTATTTTATTTTATCTTTACGTTTTACTTTTAGTTAATGATAATAACTCTGGATTTTATTTTGAAGACAATTTCATACATTATGGTTTATGTTGGTGGTTTTTGGAAAACTAAACATTTCTTGAAATCTTCATTTAAATAATTTACTGCTGTCAAGCTGTGTATGACATCACATGCCATGCTGTGATATAACAGACTAATATAGTCAGACACTTTGACTGGCAAGCCTAATGACTGTGCTAGTACAGAATGACAGTAGTGTGCAGTTCCCTCGGGCACATGGATACATTTTAATTTCTCCAGTAGGGGGCAGCATCAGATCTCAGGAAATTACATGCGGCACACTGCAGCAAAGTCATTTGACCAGGATATCAAAACAAGATCAGTGCTAATCAGCAAAAAAAAAACACCTCCATTATGGTGACAAATCACACTATGAATGTGCAGCAGGGTTTTGCAGTCGGTGTGTTGTTGAGAGGATAAACATGTGCTCCAGCAGGACACTACAGAGACTGTGTGGGGACAGTAGGTAGTGGAGGTTGCCTGCTGTCTGCAGGGAAGGCAGATGGTACATGCGATTGCAGAAGTGAAAAACACAAACAGGGTGGGGGATGAAAATGAGGACAGAGAAGCTCAATAATAAATGGAAACCGTCTCACATATTCTGGCTTTCCAACAGTCATGTTTTGGTATGCATGTGTGTTTACATGTTATCACATCTCTGACATTAAAGTGTTTGGATGAGAGTGACGCATCCCACTGCACATGCCCATCTCGATTATAAGTTGCCTCTCATCAGACCACCTGAACATCGGGTACTGAAGAAAATAAACATCAAAGAGGACGCAAGAGAGATGAGTAACCCAGGATGAGAATAGATGCTCATTGTTTAATTTATTGTAATTGATTGCAGTTGTCTAGGAAGCAATAAAATGGAAAAACTCCTCTTTTGAATCTGCCAAATGCAAAAGGGCTCATTTTGAGTCCAATGTATTTCACAATAGCACTTTCAGATGTGGAGTGTGATGAATAATCATTTAAAGAGGCTTAGGTGCCTTCAGCACATAAACTATGGGATACCATTTGTGCCAAAAATGGTGTTGTTGCTTATGTTATTCTCTTTATTGTGTGTTCAGCTCTGTTTTATGCTTTATAAGTTCCTGCTCTCAATGAACATTCTGCAATGTATTTTAGATATCATGGAAAACAATAGAACGTTTAGATTTTAATCACCATCTTGGTTGAAACCTAAGATGAAACCTAAGGATTACGGATTAATTCAAGTTTATAGACCTTATGCGTCAGGGAAACAAGTTTGCAGTCATCTTGCAGTAGCTCTATATAGTTCTATGAAATTGCTGTTGAAGTGTAATTAACCCTTCACAAGACCCGCCCCCCTTAGTTACTGTTGCTATGTCTGGCAAGCTATGCCGCTCTCACAGTACACATCATGTTCTCACGCAGTGAAAAATACATTGCAGAGCAAAGAGCAAACATGTGCTCCAGCAGGACACTACAGAGACTGTGTGGGGACAGTAGGTAGTGGAGGTTGCCTGCTGTCTGCAGGGAAGGCAGATGGTACATGCGATTGCATAAGTGAAAAACACAAACAGGGTGGGGGATGAAAATGAGGACAGAGAAGCTCAATAATAAATGGAAACCGTCTCACATATTCTGGCTTTCCAACAGTCATGTTTTGGTATGCATGTGTGTTTACATGTTATCACATCTCTGACATTAAAGTGTTTGGATGAGAGTGACGCATCCCACTGCACATGCCCATCTCGATTATAAGTTGCCTCTCATCAGACCACCTGAACATCGGGTACTGAAGAAAATAAACATCAAAGAGGACGCAAGAGAGATGAGTAACCCAGGATGAGAATAGATGCTCATTGTTTAATTTATTGTAATTGATTGCAGTTGTCTAGGAAGCAATAAAATGGAAAAACTCCTGTTTTGAATCTGCCAAATGCAAAAGGGCTCATTTTGAGTCCAATGTATTTCACAATAGCACTTTCAGATGTGGAGTGTGATGAATAATCATTTAAAGAGGCTTAGGTGCCTTCAGCACATAAACTATGGGGTCCCATTTGTGCCAAAAATGGTGTTGTTGCTTATGTTATTCTCTTTATTGTGTGTTCAGCTCTGTTTTATGCTTTATAAGTTCCTGCTCTCAATGAACATTCTGCAATGTATTTTAGATATCATGGAAAACAATAGAACGTTTAGATTTTAATCACCATCTTGGTTGAAACCTAAGATGAAACCTAAGGATTACAGATTAATTCAAGTTTATAGACCTTATGCGTCAGGGAAACAAGTTTGCAGTCATCTTGCAGTATCTCTATATAGTTCTATGAAATTGCTGTTGAAGTGTAATTAACCCTTCACAAGACCCGCCCCCCTTAGTTACTGTTGCTATGTCTGGCAAGCTATGCCGCTCTCACAGTACACATCATGTTCTCACGCAGTGAAAAATACATTGCAGAGCAAAGAGGAAACTGACAACATGCCGACAAACAATACAGGGCAGGTTACTTCTGGTATGAAACAAGGACTCAACTTTCAAATTGTCATTTTTTAAGAAATTCAACAATAAATACCATTTTGTGGCTCTTTAATGTGTCGTAACAGATCACTGTAGCGTCTCGGTTCAAGGGGCATGTGAACCAAGGGTCAACCATGAAATAAACATGAATGAACATAAGAAGGTATTTTATTTCAATCACAGAAAGACGTCAATACACACAATTTGTCAAGTTTAAATCCACCGAAGTTAATCTACTCTCCTTTCTGGTTTGTTTGTCGGTCAAAATGGCGGATTTGGCATTATGATTGCTCAGATCAACTGTCAATCAAGCTCCCTGCAAAGGGTCTATTAGCTGGTGAAGTGTATTTACTTATTGTACAGTTAATGAAAATTATCATGTGCACTGTAATGTTAGAAGCAGATGTTGTAACAAATGTCAGTAGAACGGGAAGATTTTAAAATGATCCATTCATTCATAAATTAATTCATAAAGATCTTACCTTCATGCTGTGGAAATACAAACTGGCAGACAGAAGACAATCAGTGCAGTGCTTAAAAGGGGCAGAGCTACATATAGAACACAATGATAAATTAATCTGAAAGTTCTAGAAAACTCATTATGTACAGCATACAAATGTATTGTACAGAGCAGTCAACATTCTTTTGGCACAAACGTAACTCCATACTAAACAAGTACTTTAAAGTTGCTGCACTTATCATGCTGTTGCATTCCGGCATTGATTTTGTGGTCTTTCATTTAGGTCGAGGAAACACCTGAATTCTTTTTTCGTCGTAGTGATATTTCTTTCACGAGTTGACTCTGTGAGTTGTATTAATCTGGCACACCATGTTCCATTTTGAATATGATTTGTTTGGAATGGTTTATGTTTTGATAGTTCACTGTAATATTCTCTAATAGTTCTATAATTTTTCCATAATTCAAGGTTTTTATACCACAAATAATGTACAAATGTGGTATTTTGAAAATGTTTAGTATAATCACTTTGAATAATTTAAATGATAGCTTGAAGTGGTGCTAAATAAAGAACTGTTTGGGATGCAAAAGAGCTCATTCTTATTGCTGAGCTGAGCTCTCTGAAAGGAACCGGGTATTCCTATCACTAATCCATGGCAACCTGCTCTGGTAAATACCACTTACTTGACAAGAACGAGTCTGTTAAGTACATAAACTAGGTCTTTACATTTTCTGAAGAGACTGTTACTAATGCTTCCCCATTCAAAGTAACTGCTAGGTTGTTGGTGTTTGCTATGCGATGCTATGCTAACATGTTTGTTAAGTTGCAGTCACATTTTTTCTGGAAGCCACAGGTTTGGGAATTTCATGTGAGAAAGAAAGATTTTTCCATGCAGATTTCACAGATGGTCACTCGAATTCACCATGCTGTCCAACAGAACGTTACTCAGTTCTAAGTGACTTCTGTGTGAGTTGTGCTTCATGCAGACAATGGATCCTTTTTACCTGACAAATTTTGACAAAATTTCATTAACGTGACCTCACTTTTAGTGTATCACTATGCAGTTGCTAGCTATATGAGCGTGCTCTTTCCAAACCAGTTCCAAACCTTACCCTGTAGCCAATTTCATTTGTCAACTTAATTACACAATCACCTGTCAAGATATGTTTCTTAGATTTAGCTCAGAATAATGTTAACCATAAAGAGATGAGCTAACAATGCTATTCTGATAGTTAGGGTGTAGGTAATGGTTGGGGGTTAGTATTTGTTTCAGTGTTGGTTAGGCAATCAGCAATGTGATTGGCATGACCAAAAATTTATTGTATTTTTTTTTAATTGCACTGTAGCACAAATGCTATTGGACAAGTCATGTGCTGAAGTTTCATACTTAGCATTAGGGGTTGTTAAAATCACCAACTCTACATATGAGCAATAGTACTAGTGATGCTTGACTTAGCTAATTAACATGTGTCAGTATGCATCAGTGCAATGCAGATATCGTTTATATTATAATTTATATAGATATATAATATATATGTGTGTGGGTGCGATATATTGTATGATTGATTGTTTTTTTGCTGGTCTCAGCAGATGTCCCTGTCATTTGTCACTCATGGTTGAGGTGTCAGCACTAACCTGAATGGATATTGATTTCTTACACTTTTTCCCAGCGCTGTCAGACTCTTTTTCAGTGTGGAAACCTGCATAGGATATGTGACATTTCAGTCAGGATCGGATAGGCTGCATTGAATTTCACCTGTCCAGCCATGACATGTAAAGACAGCGTCTCAAAGGTTTGGCCGTCACTGTCTGTGGATCATATGCAGTCACTCCTAAACCCAAACTTAGATCTAAAATAACATGTCAGCTAGGCTGACTGGACTCAGAATCACACGACACCATAATATTTCAAACAGCCTTGCTGTGTTCACAGTACCCATGGGGTTTGTGACAGCAGCAGCGTGAATGAATGACTTTTAATGAGACCAGCTGTTATTTGGCCGTCTGGACTGACCATTACTGAAACACTGCTTTGCTGATGCTAAACAACTGCAATTCTAATATCCTTTAAAGCACACAGGAAGCAACAAGACTAAGGTAGCTAACATAACTAATCGAGTGTTGCAGAGTTTGTATGTATTTTTTTGTTGGCTAAAACCTGGAAATGAGTTAGCATTTAAGCACTTCAGGTTTCATCATTCTGGTTACATGTCTGAAAAAGGTCTGTTGTTAAAACAAGCTCAACATATTACTACGTTTTATTCTAGGACATAAAATACATCACTAATTGTGATTGAAGCTTTTACTCATCCTGAAAAAGGCATTTGCTAACAAGTGGCTAAATGGGACTAGAGACGTTTATATAAATTAGCTGACAATTCGCCAAAATGTAAAATTGTTGAGAAAGAGCCTACAAGACAGTTGCTGAAAACAAATTGTTACCTCCTCTAATCAGTTTAGCCTTTTTTAATTTTTCTTCTTTTTTTTTTTCAGTGAAAACTAGCGGTGTAGCAAACATCACTAACCTACGGTGGCCCAGTAGTGCACAACACAATGGAAACAAGCAGCAACACAATGAAATTAGCACAACACAAAGTAAACAAGCCGTAACACAACGTAAACAAGTCGCAACACAATGAAATTATCACAACACAACGGAATTAGTCTTATGCGTTGTGTTGTCGCGATTTCATTGTTTTGTGCACTTCTGGGCTGCCATACTAACCACATATACAGTAGTTATATCTACTGGGTTAGTGTTTATTTATAATGGCATGGCAGGACCTTATTCTATATCAACCACTAATATCATCAGGCAAAAAAAAAAAAAAAAAAATTTAAAAAAACACTTTTTCAAGAACTACTTCTGGGGGTTGGTCATCAATGCATTGTCTAACTTTCACTAAAGTTTTTTTTTTTTTTTTTTAAGTTATATAAATGTTAGGACAAAACGTTCTTAAGGTAATGTTTATGGAACATTCTAACTTTTTAAATATTTTATATGCATTTTCATGAAATATGTTCTTAGAACATTCTCAGGATGTCCTTATGATGTTGTTTGTACTTGAACGTTCTAGGAAATAATGTTGTAACCTTTAAAGGGGTCATATGATGCTGCTAATAAATTGATTTTTATTATAAAAAAAAATATTTGGTGTATTTGGTGTAATGAAATGTGTTTATGCGGTTTAAGATTAAAAAAACACATTATTTTCCACATACTGTACATTATTGTTTCTCCTCTATGCCCCGCCTTTCTGAAACACGTCAATTTTTACAAAGCACATCGGTCTGAAAAGTGAGTTGTTCTGTGATTGGCCAGTATTTTATATGCATTTTCATGAAATATGTTCTTAGAACATTCTCAGAATGTCCTTATGATGTTGTTTGTACTTGAACATTCTAGGAAATAATGTTGTAACCTTTAAAGGGGTCATATGATGCTGCTAATAAATTTATTTTTATTATAAAAAAAAATATTTGGTGTATTTGGTGTAATGAAATGTGTTTATGCGGTTTAAGATTAAAAAAACACATTATTTTCCACATACTGTACATTATTGTTTCTCCTCTATGCCCCGCCTTTCTGAAACACGTCAATTTTTACAAAGCACATCGGTCTGAAAAGTGAGTTGTTCTGTGATTGGCCAGCTATCCAGTGCATTGTGATTGGCCAAATTCCTCAAGCGTGTGACGGAAATGTTACGTCCCTTACCATATTATGATGCCTGCGGCAACCACATGTGACGACCCCAGACTGGTCCACGGTGAAAGCCGATCCGGCGGTCGACAGCGTGAAGTTGATGTATTTTCTCAGCGACCAGCACGGATCAGCTCCAGGCATGACGAAGCAGATATCGTCCTCTTTTGGAAGGACATTAAAATCACAAAAGAAACTTTTAATATCTTAGAATATTACAAATAAACATTCAAATAAAGTTATATTTGGGGTTAAACAAGTGGGAACGTTGTAAGAAATATTTTTGCAACCTTTAAGTACCGTTCTAATCACGACAAGAAAACTGGACAAAACGTTTTAGAACCATTTCAAAACAATGTTCCCACAACATTTTCATAACCTCACCTGGGTTCTTATCTTATTTGAGAACGCGTGAATTATGGACGCTCCCTTACACTTTTAGAAAGATTTTACTGCTGTAACTGTATTTAAGCCTAAACATAATTTACCATAATCATATCAAATTGCTGAGAGACAATAGAGACAACAATAGGCTACTGTTTAAACTGATGGACGAAATTCTTTAATACAATTTAGCCAACAGTAGGAAATTATAAATATTATTGGTGCATTATTTCCTGGAGGTACAGGCTTTGACACGATTCCGTCACGCACGTATCGAGTTATAGGCTATTTCATCTCCTCACGCAGAGCGTTCTTGCGTCCAAAAACAGCTCGACATAGTGTAAAAACGGAGTGGAACAGAACGCACGGGAGATGTGTCTTTTAAAGTTGAGGTGTTTTTTAACTTCACAGATCGTCTTAAAACGCAACGCGTTAGGAATAAAGAGCAGGACGCGACGTAACAGTCAAAGACGTCGGTCTGACACCGGCATGTGAATGTGTCTAAGCAATTAAACATAGTGTTGGGTCGTTCTTGAACGATTCGTTCGTTTTGAACGAATCTTTAATGTGACTCGGGAAGAACGAGTTTCTTTAATACAATTTAGCCAACAGTAGGAAATTATAAATATTATTGGTGCATTATTTCCTGGAGGTACAGGCTTTGACACGATTCCGTCACGCACGTATCGAGTTATAGGCTATTTCATCTCCTCACGCAGAGCGTTCTTGCGTCCAAAAACAGCTCGACATAGTGTAAAAACGGAGTGGAACAGAACGCACGGGAGATGTGTCTTTTAAAGTTGAGGTGTTTTTTAACTTCACAGATCGTCTTAAAACGCAACGCGTTAGGAATAAAGAGCAGGACGCGACGTAACAGTCAAAGACGTCGGTCTGACACCGGCATGTGAATGTGTCTAAGCAATTAAAAACAGCGTAGACGGAACGCAACAGCACGTTCTGTGTGAACGCCCCCCAGAACGCGGGTCATTCATTGAGCCACTGAAGGGTGTCCATCCGTCCTCTTACAGTACGTAACCATGACAACAGCCCCGGATGGTGGAGCGCGAGGGTAGCCAGGTGTTGGGTTGCGCAGAGGAAGAGACACCTACGCGATCGCTCCGTACTTTCCCATGTATCCTGCCTTCATCTTCTGCACGCGAGGATCTCTGTCGGGAACCACCATGGTGCATCACTCTGGATCCATACAGTCCTTCAAGCAGCAGAAGGGTCAGTGTGAGCGCTGTTTTTGCGGGGGTTTGTGTGTGATAACGTGTTTTGGGGGAAAGTGCGGCTCTGGGCAGCTGTAGCTCTTGCGTGTGAGAACGTGTTTTGGGGGAAAGAGCTGTAGCTCATGTCCCGGTTTGGAGATGCTTTCATGATATGCTCAACTTCACGATCAAGTGTTTGGCGCATATTGATTTGCTACTGGATGCCACTGGAATATAATATCGCTCTAATGAATAGATCACGAGTCAAACAACTGTATTGCTTATTTGCGTTTAGATCTCACGGATTTGTATGATCATGGCATAGAAGTTTTCAAGGCTTTCATAAACATTTATATATATATATATATATATATATATATTCTAGTTTTATTTACTATATGAATGTTTTAGTTTCTTTTATTTTTTCTTTTATTGTCTTCGCTTGATCCCATATTTAAATCTTTAAGCACAGAATTTCTATCAGCAGTCCTTAAAGATTTTCAACAACATCAAGCTCTAATGTAACTTCACTGGATTTATTGTCAAGGCTTTGATAACACATTTAAATATCCTTATTGAATTCAAATGTTAGAAAACCTTAAAGGAATGCTGATGGAAATTATATCATAATTTGGTACTAATGTGATCATACTGTAAAAACTGGAATTTGTATTTATTTGTTTAAGAAATATTCATTGTGTGTGTGTGTGTGTGTATATATATGTATATATATATATATATACTTTTATTGGTAACAGTTTACAATAAGGTGCATTCATTACAGTAACATTAGTTAACTACATTAGTTAACACAAACTAAGAATGGACAATACTTCTGCAGCATTTGTTAATTTATTTAATGTTAATTTCAGCATTTACTAATGTATTATTAAAATCACAAGTTGTGTTTGCTAACATTAGTTAATGCACTGTGAACTAACACGAACAAACAATGAATGGCTGTATTTTAATTAACTAACATCAACAACGATTTAAAAAATGTGTAATAAATGTATTGTTCATTGCTCATTCATGTTAGTTAATAAATTAACAAATGTTAATAAATGACACCTTATTCTAAAATGTTACCATTTTATTTTATCGTATATATTCTAATTGTTTTAGTTAATTTTATTGTCTTTGCTCGATCCCATATTTAAATCTGTAAGCACAGACATTCTATTAGCAGTCCTTAAAGATTTTTTGATCAGGTATATCTGTGATATCTCTCTATTTTTATATTAGAGCTACTCATCTGCGAAGTTCAACAACAGCAAGCTCTAATGTAAATGTTTGGCATTTGAGTTTTGCATCGCACTGGATGTTGGTTCGCTCTTGTTGTTCTCATATCTGCAGTTTTGGTGATCAGTAACATGAACCATAGGAAAAAAAAAATGTTACTGGTAGATCTTGACTCAGGGTTATGGGAAAACACTTTCCATTGATCTTCCTTCATCTTGTTTAATGGGCTCGCCACACACACTAAGTGGTCATCTGCCTATTAAATCATACTGTGCTAAAAATCGCTGATTCTGACTGAACTGATGATTTGATTACAGTGAGATGGAAAAGAAAGAGCCAATGTTGCAGGTTTTAGTAGCTCGCTATGGGATGAAAAGGACAGCAGCTTTGGTACACTGTTTTGATATTAGAGGCATATGTTACACTTTGTTTTGATAAAGTGCATTTGTTCCTTGTGTTGAGGATATGAGATACAGTAACACAAACAGATATGATTACACTTCTCAGGACGTGTCCAGTGTAAACAAAAGCACTTCAGGAAATATCTCTATAAAATCTCATTACTAGTATTACAGCATGCTATTACGGAGATTGAACTGAGAGATTGAAATGGCTAAACGACTGCATTGTCACTTAATAACTAGCAGTCTGTGTGTTTGAGCGTAGATTATTCACAGCGCTCCCATCTCATTAAGCAGATCTAGCCTATTTTTGCATCAATCTTCTTGTAACGAATCAGTCCACTGAAGGCGAGCATAGTGAAAAACCCATGTGCAGTTTATTCACAGACGTGATCCAAACATCCAAACAACAAATGAAGACTAGAAACACAGACTTGACGAGGCATGAACAGACTTGACTAGGCATGAACAGACTAGACCAGGGGTGCCCAAACTCGGTCCTGGAGGGCCGGTGTCCTGCAGAGTTTAGCTCCTACTTGCCTCAACACACCTGCCTGGAAGTTTCTAGTATGACTAGTAAGAGCTTGATTAGCTGGTTCAGGTGTGTCTAACTGGGGTTGGATCTAAACTCTGCAGGACACTGGCCCTCCAGGACCGAGTTTGGACACCCCTGCATTAGAGGAAGTATCCCCCCCCCCGGAACCACAAATTTAAAGATAAACAAAGCTTTGTGTT
>NW_015538007.1:171495-183767 GCF_001515605.1 Sinocyclocheilus anshuiensis
ACAGGAAAGGCCCTTGGTGCAGACTCATGGATAGGAAAGGCCTCAGGGACAGACTCATAGGCAGGAAAGGCCTCAGGAGCAGATTCATAGACAGGAGAGGCCTCTGAGGCAGACTCGTGAACAGAAGAGGCCTCAGGAGCAGACTCGTGGATAGAAGAGGCCTCAGGAGCAGACTCGTGGACAGAAGAGGCCTCAGGAGCGCAGTGTGCAGAACACACGCTCAAAATGGCGACCGCCATTACAGGAAGGTCAGCAGAGTATGGCAGGACCTCTAAGACGGCGAGGCTTGAGAGCGCTGACGTCACTGGGATGCCTGCAGCTCTCACCAACATCAGTGGTAAGTCCATAACGCTAGCTATCAGTCTTTTCAGTCTTGGCCCAAGCTCCGCGTCCGACTCAGGCGTGGCGGCTATCTTGGCCGGGGGCTCAGGCGTGGCGGCCATCTTGGCCGGGGACTCTTGTGTGACCGGCATGATGTGAGCAGGCTCTGGCTTGGCAGACGTGATGTGAGCAGGCTCTGGCTTGGCAGACATGACGTGAGCAGGCCCTGGGGTAGCAGACATGACGTTAGCAGACTCTGGCTTGGCAGACATGAATTGAACAGGTTCTGACTTGGTAGATATGACATGAGTAAACTTTGACTTAACTGGCATGACGTGAGCAGGTCCTGGAGTAGCAGGCATGACGTGAGCAGGCTGTGGCTTGGCAGACATGACGTGAGAAGGCTGTGGCTTGGCAGGCATGACGTGAGCAGACTTTTGGGAAGTGTCATGTTCTTTCTCCATGACACCCACAGTGAAAGCAGATCCACTCAACTGCAGAGCAAAGTCTATATACTGTTCTAGTGACC
This sequence comes from Sinocyclocheilus anshuiensis, assembly GCF_001515605.1. Taxonomy (NCBI): domain Eukaryota; kingdom Metazoa; phylum Chordata; class Actinopteri; order Cypriniformes; family Cyprinidae; genus Sinocyclocheilus; species Sinocyclocheilus anshuiensis. The sequence continues at coordinate 172,346 of NW_015538007.1, forward strand.
AGTGTGGGGTATTACGTGGCATGTCCTTACTTAAACCATAACGGAAAATGTCTTTCAGGAATGTTTCATTAAAATCCACTAGGTGACAAAGCCCACAAAAGTCCTCCACATAATCCTCAATGGAGCGATTACCTTGACGGAGGCGAACTAGTCAATCTGCTGGTTTCATTTTTGCGGTCGTGTATTCTGTAACGAATCAATCCACCACCACATTACACTTCTGCAGTAATTTAGCTTAGAGAACCAAAATCCATCCAGAACATTGCCTTGTTTCAGTCTCATGCAGCCATTTAGCAGTTGGCGATACAAGAGTAAATATCACAACATAAATTTTGATTATAACAATGCATATGATGATACATGTTTGGTTTATGGAAAATGAATTAATAATAATAGAAAATACAACAACAACAATAAGAATAATAACTGTTATTATTATTATTATTACTACTATTATTATTATTATTATTATTACTACTACTGTTATTATTATTATTATTATTATCATTATTAGTAGTATTAGTAGTAGTAGTAGCGTTCTGGATTAAAAAATATATATATTTTAGTTTATTCAAATAATAATAATCATAATAATAATAATAATAATAATAATAATAATAATAATAATAATCATAATAATAATAATGTAATTGTACTCAGGTTCAGCAATGTAGCCATAATACTAAATAAGGCGTTAAAGTTCTTGTTAACTATGTCTAATGTAAATGTGGCCCTATCAACACATTTGAATAATAATAATAATAATAATAATAATAATAAACTTACACTGATTTATCATAATAAATAATGATTAAAAATGGTAGTAGCGTTCTGGATTAAAAAAAATATATATTTTAGTTTATTCAAATAATAATAATCATAATCATAATAATAATAATAATAATCATAATAATAATAATGAAATTGTACTCAGGTTCAGCAATGTAGCCATAATACTAAATAAGGCGTTAAAGTTCTTGTTAACTATGTCTAATGTAAATGTGGCCCTATCAACACATTTGAATAATAATAATAATAATAATAATAATAATAAACTTACACTGATTTATCATAATAAATAATGATTAAAAATGTTATTATTACTGTTCTGGAATTTATTTTATTTTATAATTAAATATATAATTACATATAAAAGCAAGGATAACCCTGATATTATGCAGTAGTTCCTGAGTTAATTCACTCAACCTGATTACTTTGCTGCAGATTTGCTGATACCAAATTGCTATTGCCATTGGGAAAGCTTTACAGGGACAGTAATAGTAACTAAGGGGGGCAGAACCACACCTGTGAGGACACACTTTATTAACAAACCATTCCTCATTTTATCTCTGAAGGTCGTGATTAGAATGAATGGCTCCAGTGTGATACCATTTCTTGTGCCACAGTAAATGACACATTTCCCCTTTAAGCATAATGACAGTTGCATATATTTATAGTGCCACTTTGCGTCCTCACTACCTAGACCCGACTCTGTCACGGTCATTAGCTATCGATCTAAGAGCGGATATACAGATTATTGCAGGCATTAGAAGCTCTTTAATGACTCACAGTTAATTATTTAGGACTCACGCAGCATGCCAGGACTGAGGTAAGGCCACCGAACACTCTTTTAGGTTTTCACAGGAGACTAGAGCACATTCATGTGCAATTTCAGGTTATTACAGTAAGCAGTCATTAAACAGTTGCTTTTATTCAAAGTGATTTCCAGTATACTTATTACACTGCCAGTCCCTCTGGAACAATGGCTCGCAATCCGTGAAGGTCTCTACAAAGCTAAACTGGGTTTCAGTTAATATGTGCAGTGCAGGGCTAGGAAAGGATCGAGCCGTTTGGGAAGCTGATAGCTTATGGCCCACTCTTTGTGGGACAGAACTAGTGACCTTCCACTGTTATACAGCCCTATGAGAATATTATAAGAGTATATAGAGTGATAATATGGAAGTCGTAAGACTTTATTGGTACCAAAAATGGACTGGTAAGCTGCATTTGCACTTCAAGGTTCACTGCAGACATTATGATATGATTTTTGTCCTGTATAATTACATGGGAATGTGTTTAGATTAGTGCTGTCAAACGATTAATCGTGATTAATCACATCCAAAATAAAAGTTTTTGTTTACATAATGTATGTGTGCATACTGTGTATATTTATTATGTATGTATAAATACACACACATGCATGTATATATTTTGAAAATATATACATGTATATATGTATATTCATATAATTGATATTATTTATAAATATATTTAATAGATGAACATGCATTTGTGTGTATTTATATATGCGTAAAAATATACACAGTAAACACACATATATTATGTAATCAAAAACTTTCATTTTGAATGTGATTAATCGCGATTAATCAGTTGACAGCACTAGTTTAGATTAATGCACTGAAACACTGATCTAGGATACATTTCCTATATAACAGCATAACTCACTGCTTAACTACCATCACCTAGATAGTCATGACTGTGTTCTGAATCATTAGTCATTTTGTTGCAATACAGAATCAGAGTGGTTTGACGTCAACATGCGTGGTTGAGTAATAACTTAAACTAATTAACTAGTTTAAGATTGAATAAATGCCAAATTATTGCTGTAAATAATGAACATGGCACCTGAGATCTGAGGACTACTTAGCTATTTTGTTATCTGTTCTTATATTCAGATGTTTGATTTAACAGAGTGTTTATTTACACTAAGGGCAATTAGCCCGCCTTGTTGGCAGAAGCTATTCACACTTAACTCCATCCATCAGCGTGTGATTTGACTGCACCACATTACAAAAAACGGCCATCGATCAATGGCTTCAGTGGCGTAGAAGATAAAACTCTTGACACATTCTTTATGACACGATCGACCCGAGTTCGAATACTCCTTTTTGCCGGACTTGTTCTTCTCCCTTTTTAACATCTCTTATCACCACAGAAAGGCATTTGTTTTCCATTAAAATTAAGGTCGAAAAGTATTGTGTAGGGTTAGGGTAGGTGTAGGGAGGGCTTTATTGTCCCACTAAGGCAGCATCCATTTAATAATTCTAATAAAAATGATAATTTACACTCAATATGCTATTATTGCATACTGTTTTATAATGTACTACAGTACTGAGGCGCAGATATTTGCCCTACCTGGTCTCATGGCAAAAACGTACCTGGGGGCACTTTTTCGCGAGACACGAAATACATACAAATACGTACATATCACTGCAGTTTCCAAAAGAAATGAACACTAGAGGCAGTAAAACTCCGACACCTTGTATTCCTTGTCACACAAATTTACAGAGTTTCGATTAATAAAGCATAATGTTCACACAATTACTTGAAGAATGTTATGTTATGACTTCAAAACAATTTTAATATGCTGGGAAATTTGAAAACTGATGCTTTTGAATGTTAGCATCACACATATCCAGCTTCATATCTATGGGTTTTCATTGACAGTAGGTTTGTTCGTTAGCTCACGGAGTACGGAGATGTACTTGAGAAGTGAGGAGCTCTGGTTCGAATCCTGTGTAACTACGGTTCAACAAACCAGTTCAAATCTGCATATAAGGAAGTTCAAATGGCACGGTTGCATCAACAAATGTGTTTTTATATCAGTTTTGCATTTGTTAACACTATCGCAGAGGTCCCCAACCACCGGGTCGCGGCCATGGAAGAATTGCTACCGGGTCGCAAGAACGTTCTGGGAAAAATGTGTATAGATATGACACTCTGTTATTTATTTATGTTAACGATTGTTCTAATTATTTTGTATTTTCTTTGTATGCGATTGATATGGAGTAGCGAAGGAGAAGGAGAGTAGCGTTCGGCACGAACGTGATTCGCAGATTAATTTGCCAATTTATACGTACAAGCAATTTTAAACCACAAGAAGAAGAAATGAAAAACAGCTCAATTCGTTACTCACGCGCTGTTCTCGCACACAATCAAAGCACACACAAGCATAGAGACGTGTTTCAGACAGCGCGAAATACCGAGTTGCGTATAGGCTACATACACATAAAATTAGCCTATGTCAAAAACCCTTCACGGCATTGTCATTCTCTGTGTTTTAAATATTTTTTTTCTTGCTTATCCGAAAAAATAGTCCGATCTGTGACTAAAAAAAAACACACTATAATGAGTTGAACCACTATATAATGCTATTATAATACTATATAATAGCTTAATATATATATAGGTTTAGGGTTGGGTTTGGTGTAGGGCATATTTCCAACACGATAGAGCATTAACTTTTAACGATAGTCCCCGGATATTTGAATTCTGAACCGCCGCAATACATACCTGAAGCAACGTAATAAAACACAGCAATACGTACCTATATCAACGTAATAAAAACGTCCCAGGGTTCACGTATTGAACCCGTGCTTTAGCGCCACTCAGTGGATATTTCTCTTTGAAACTGCGGCGAAACGTGCAGTAAGGTATGTAAAAACGGTGTTGCAGAAAAGTACCCAGAGGTACGCTATTTGTAATAAGTAGTATACAGTAAATAGCAAAAAAAATACATCTAATTGTCATGTTTTAGCCTGGTTACATTTGTCTTTCAATAAAAATCTAACATTTTATGCCCTTAATGTTGTGGCAGTGTTATCGAAAATAGTATCGAATATTGATATTTTTCAAGGTATCGTATCGGATTAAAAAAATTCCAGTATTGTGACAACACTATATTTGAGAGTGTTTCACATGAAAATACTATTTCAGTCTTTCTACGTCAACATTTCATGCTTGGTGTTACTTGCCATTTCTTTGTAATTTTGTACAATTTACTAACAATTTCTGAGTGAAAATAGTTCCTAGACCAAATTTTACTTTTATTATTAACAGGTTACAGAATTCACACTTGTAACGTCATGTCCCAGAAGTGCAATTCACCAAAATGATCAACCCGCATCAATGCCCCTTTCACACAGTATGTGTAAAACAGGCTTGAGTTAGTCTTAATGATACATTTTCATTCTAAACAAACCCAGATGTTGAAAAAGCAACAACAACCTGGTCTTTAGCATGGCCAAGCTGAGAAAACAGCCGACAGACCAGACTGACCGACCTGAGATACCAGCAAACTAGTGCTGGCTCATTTAAACTGTTCAACTGCTTTTGCTGTCAGCAATGATGTTCCAGTTCTGCATCAAAGAATGACCCTGAATCTTCTGCAGATGCCTGACTAAAATCCAAATATCCACTGACCCCAGAACCTCGCCTGTCTCAAGTGCTTAATGATGAAATAACTACAGCAGGAAACCGGCATTCTACTTCTTCCTATCTTTCTCTTTCTTGTTGCGTTCTTGTTTATGTTTTGAGGGTTCCTCCAACATTTTTTTATTTTTTATTTTGACACATCTGTGCAGTTAAATGAAAACAGCATTTTGCCCAAACAGTGCATGCCCTTGACATAAGAGTGATGTGTGGAGACTGCAGAGGAAGAAACGTCCCAGTCAGGGAAGGTGAGATGTGATGGGAATAGAGAGAAAGAGACTCTTTGATGTTTCGGCCTCTGCAGAAGAGTGGATTTATATTCAGTTATGTCCACATCAAAGCATGTTTGGCCACAGACTCCTTGACTGGCTTGCAGTGTATCTTATCACATTATTACAGAAATACGCAGTGCCAGGATAATGCATTTTGAGTATTATGTTCTATGCAAATCGTACCATTTGAGTGTTGATAATGGATATTACACTAATTAATGCTCTCAGAATACAATTCCATAATTAATGAAAATCTGTAATTTTACATTTAATCGTGAAAGCGTGAGATTAATTCTCGGCTAATGATAATTGTAGGAAGTGTGACAGACGGCTGAGGATGGGGTTTATTATTTACCACATAGAATTGAAGTGGACTTGAAAATAAGCTCTCAAATTCATTTTAGGTTCAGGGCCAGATTGGACTAAAGCTACATCCACTTTAATCTGGATACATTTAAAAACACATCTTTTTATCTTCAATTTGAGGCATTTTTGCTCAGCGAAAACTGAGTTTTTTGAAAATGCTCTCCCAAATTGCTGTTTTCATGTTGTAGTTTAGACAGTGAAAAATGAAAGTATTTGAAAATGATGATGCCCTGTTGTGCCTGCTATCCAGTTTTTTAGTGTTGTTAAAGATAAATGTTACATTATACAATCTTTATATTACATTCTGATAGAAAATGTATTCACAATTGATATCCTGTGGCATAACATGAGATCAGTTGTGTGTGAAATCTTACATGGAATGGCGATTTTTGTGTGACCTGGACACATCAATGGATAATGGGATATTTTGATAATGCAATTGTGCCAGAAAAAGAATTTTGTTACTGTACGTCTGGTCTCTCTGTATCATTTTAGTGAGCTTTTATGAAGTTGCATGCACATGTGCAGTAAGATTATTGTGGATGAAGAGCATTTCCAAACAAAAACATAATTTTTAGATTAAATATAAATACGAAATTAGGGAATATTAACCAAACAACCAGAAAAGTGGGAAACCATCCACTACACTATAACTTAAATGTAATAAGTCTAAATTTAAACAGCAACACTAGTTTTAGGCTTATAAAAGCCCTTCTAGCACAATTTGAACAATACATCACCAGTGCTTGGACATGAGAATAAGAGTCAGGCTGACACAGATGTCACCCAGTCTATAGTAAAATATACAGTACACTGTAAAAAAAAATCTGTAAAATTTACAGTAAAAAAAAAAAAAAAAACGGCAGCTGTGGTTGCCAGAATTTTACCGTAAAAATACGGGAGCAACATTTTAGGTTTAACGGTTTTAACTTAAATTTTACAGGTAAATACAGTAATTTATAATTCATCCAAACAAACACTAAACACCATCATGGTAACACACATGCAACTTATATAATGCAATAAACATGAATTTAACAACATTAGATGTAACATACAACCCTATTGTACAAAACTGATAAGAAAATCTAAGAAGAAACATAGTTATGTCAACAAAAAACATCAAATTTGAATTGTAATGCAGGGAATTCAGGAAATGTCAATTTACGGTTATTCACTGTAAATTATATGTTCTTATTCACTTCCAAAAATGGTATACTACCGTAAAATTGCATGTAATGTCCAATACAGTTTTTCACCATATATAGTAGGGGAACTTACTATTAACCATTTAACAGGTTTTTACTGTAGCATTTTTACAGTCTTTTACCGTTAAATTCACGGTCATTTTTGTGTGATACCAGCTACTGACTGCTTCATCAAAACTCTTTTCAGCCCCAGACCTTGCAAACGTTGTCAAATCCAGTGTGTAGTTCCTCCTCGGTAGCACTCATACTGTACAAACTGACCTGGCTCATTTGGAGCATTTGTTTCAGAACCTGGTGCATTTTCCACTTTAGTTTGGTTCATTAGGCATATGTGAGCACAGCAAGCGTGTGTGTGTCTGCACCAAAACAATCGGTCTGAGATTACCTCTCAGCACGATGGAAAACAAACTCTGGAGCAGTTAGATTGTGGTGGAAAAAGCAATCCAAGCCTACAGATCAACAAACCAACCTGTATCATAATTCATAATGGAAATGCATTATGTAATAGTCAACAGTGTCTATTTTGTGGGTGAGCACATTAATTATCGCATTGAAAATCAAAAAGGTATATACCTATTTGCAGTGTTTGTGAAAGTTACTTTTAAAAGTAATGCATTACAATATTGCGTTACTCCCTAAAAAAGTAACTAATTGCGTTACTTTTAATGGAAAGTAATGGGTTATGTTACTTGTAAGGATCCATCCGCCGGCCCAAAAAGTGGAATCCAGCCGCCTGGTCGAAGGTTTAATGCATATTCTGTCTTTTACTTGCGCTTCTGAATTTATCAGGATTAAGTTTAAATTTTAGTCTATCTCCGTTTTCAATCTGACTCCAATTTTAAGTGATCACTAAATTTAGGCAATGTTTCTAATTAAAAACTGATCACAAATATTGATTGTTTATTAATTTAGATATTTGAGTATTCTGGAAATCCCATACTTTAATTTCTTCGTTCATTAGGGACCAGGTATCGCACAGGAATTGCACTCGGCCGTTTAGTGAACCCACGGTCACAAACTCGTCAGTTCTGAACTTACTCAGAGGATGTAGAGTGGTTATAATACTTTTCAGTGAGCTGCACCCGGCATGCTCATAACAAAAAGTGTTTTTTTCCCTATAACCACGAGAGCTACACCGTGTTAAGCCAGTGACAGTCAAAAATCCGAAGCCCCTAATGGTGTTCCCCATAGTTCATCCACTGGTGCTTCAGTATGATCTGTCCTGAACGCAGATTTGCGGATATACCACTACACATTAATACTAATACTAATAACTACTTGAAAAATGATTTCAGAAGAGATCAGAATAAGTCAAATATAACAATTTATTATTAGTCAGGTAAAGTTGTATCATGCCAATTACATAATGAAACAATTAGAAGCCAATTTAGAAAGGATAATGCAATTGTGAATCACATTGTAGCCGCGTGGCAACCCTGCTCCTGTACATAGACACTGTAGCTATATGGAAAATAGCCAAGTGTTCCACGCAGGAAACAAACAAATTTAACATAGTCACACATGCAACAGTTAACCTAATTTAACACAAGACACAGGCTCTAAAATGCATAGCATCAACAACCTTTTACCTAAGTATTTCAAAGAACACTTACAGCAAAGTTGTTGTGTGTTTTAAAGAATAAACTTAATTAGCCTATGTGCACATGTAGTAGCACAAACAACTATACAGTGTGTTCTATGTGCACAATGTGTTTAACACAATTACATTTTTGAATAAAAAACGAAATGCATACCTGACTTCAGGAAGAGACATAGTATGGAGCATATGAAATACACTCCACACTATGGGCTGATCTGGCTACAGAATCGCAATGACTGCAAAAACAAAAACAAAGAAATCTTTAAATCAGTTGTAAAAACATAAAAGACCTTTTGGTTTTTTAGGTTCTCGTACTCCAGGGTCGCACCTGACACACCCCCTTCTCAGCAGAACACAATTCTACAAAAGTTTTAGACCGTTAGAACAATACCAAACATGAAGGGGAAAAACAACATATTCAAAAGATATAACACATGTGGCATATGGATATTCTTGCTTTTGGGGGAGAAGAGTGAGAGGGGAGAGGCAGAGACAGGGAGGGGAGAGGAGAGGGAGGAAGGGGGTCGTAACTGAACAAGGGGATACGTTTGGTCAGGGTGGTGTTGTTTGCTTTGGAGATCTCTTCTCCAGATCAGTTTTATTGCTTTATTGCATGGCATCTGTTTTGTGTTCCTGAGTTTTGGCTTCATGAGGAATTAATTTCATAAGGAAATAATTTCACTCCTTACATAATTTTGCGTTACTTTTTCTCTGGGCTGTTTTTATTTAATATAAAAATGTTCTATTTTTAGCAAATGTAAAAGACCTTTCACACCAAAAGTGAAATGAATAAGCCTCAGGCTGAAGGAAATGTAAGTAGAGAACACAACTCAAACAAACCTCTCAGCTGTGCTGCCATTCTGGAGTGCATGAAGAAAAGGACACTTATTTTTGCTTATTATTATGGTTGAACTGGATCATCGAAGGTCAGCAGCAAAGACATTAGTTATGAAAATGGGTTTAAATACACAAAGAATATTTGTGTTATTTAACACATTTACTGTATTTATACTTCACTATTGCAGGTTTGCATCATATTCTGAGTTTATATTACACTGTTTTATTCATTTTGAGGGATTGTGTAAATACATGTTCAGATATTTTCTTGTAAATTAAAAAAAAGTAATCTGATTACATAACTGACATCACTTGTAATGCTGTACCCCCAACACTAATTGTAACATTTTAATTCCCTTGTTTTGGAGCAAAGTGAACAATCTACTGGTACAAACGCCCTTAGTTTCCCAGTAGACAGATACAAACGTGGGTTACACCTTATTTTGATATAGAATGTCCACTTTAGACATTCTATACTAACAGTAAGTAACTTTGTAACTAACTATGTCACTTATAGTTAGTAGAATGTCTAAAGTGGACTATCAAAATAAAGTGTAACCCAAACGTGTATCCTGACTCCAGGAAGTTGCACAGCAGTGAGCCACTTTGATAGGAACCAGCAATTTCAGACAACTTTTGCTATTTTAGGAGATATACGGTATATCTCCTATGTGACCTGTGATATATATACAGTATGTATATCTGATAGTACATCACAATCTGTGAATGTGCCATTTCTGGGTTACGTTATGTACAATCTGATGAAAACTGGATTATTGAAACCCAAACGGATGCAATTTGACAACCAAACCAAAAAAACAGCCAGAACTAGAGATCAACACACTTTCATTCAAGAGGAGCCACATGTGGCAGAGACATGAGGAATGCGATGAGAAGAAGAAATAAGATCTAATACCAACCTCTGCCAAATAACCAACATTTCTCAGCTGCTGCCATGAGACGTATAATAGCTACTGAACTGACATCTTCAAACCACTGAAGACTCAGTGGAGCACCAAAATCAATTCCAACCAGCACAATAACCCGAAGCAATAAACTGATATATGCCTCAGCGGCGGTGATAATTTATACGCCTCACTACAGAAGACGAGCAAAAAGCATCAGAATCCTCTTTTGAAACAAAGACTGGAAGCCATAATAAAGATTTCACTGTTAAAGAAACCACGCCATATGGATAAACTCCTAGATGATTTCGGTCCAGAAATTTGTGATCGAAAAGCAAGCGGTTAGTTAACACAGGATTCTGGCTGTTCTGGTCTATTGCAGTGTGGCACAAACAGATTGGCCAGACACAAGGACTTCCTGCCACATGGGCCACTCTCCAGCAACTGTGAGTTAGTAGGAGGCTGACGATATCAACGTCTCTGTGCTTGGTACCACATTCAGCTCTGGCTCTCTTGACTGCATATATGCTCAAGCTATATGCTCGATGTAATAGATAGGACAGGTGCGTTTTTATACTAGGTATAGGTTGCTAAAAATAGAGGGCCCACTTTCAGAGAGACATGGCTTTTTCCACAGGGGAGCTGTGAACTTGTCTTTTTCTGTGTCAAAGAAAGGGTGTGTGTGTATTGCACAACATCCCATGAGCCACAGACTTGCCACCTGTCATGTTACATAACGCACAGATGGGGAAGAGTATCGCCGTAGATCACGGACACCAGACAGACCAATAGATTGATTATTTAAAACAACAACTTGTGACCTGTGATTGTCAAAAATGTGTTGTAGCAGGGGCTTTTATAAATTAATGTATGAATAGTATAAATACCCTAATTAGTTTTCATGGTCATTGGGGAAAAAATAAAATAAAATATGTATATATATATATATATATATATATATATATGTGTGTGTGTGTGTGTATATATATATATATATATATA
>NW_015538007.1:183817-188385 GCF_001515605.1 Sinocyclocheilus anshuiensis
TATATATATATATATATATATGACTGGAAAATGAATGGAAATTTTTAAAATAGAAAAAATTATGGTACCGAATAAGACCAGAAATTGCTCTTTGTGAACTTAGTCCACTATAAAAGTCATGGGAATTACTTGCTCAAAAGTCTTGGGAATACCAAGATTAATACAAACATTGATTATCTGACCATGTTAACACGTTTCTTTATGATAAAAACAAAGTGTAAATTGTTTCTGCAAAAAATAAATAATACATATCCAATGTTTCCAGGGAATTTATATTTATAAGTTTTTTTTTGGAAATATTTTATATAAGTTGTTCACATAAGTACATTAATTTATACCAGCAAAACAGATTTCTATGGATTAATCGGGTAGAAATAGCTCTTTAAGAGTAATAAGTGATGGTTACCACTTTGTACACTTTGCAGACCAGAAAATCTATATTTAATCTATATTTCAGGACCAGTATTAGAGAGAACCAACAAATAGTCACACACTTTGACAGCATATGTAATACAATAATATCACTTATTCCAGGTGAAATTCAGTTTATATTATTGACTAAACTAGGGTGCAAGGCAGTAAAAGATTTGTATATGATGGCAAGGGAATACACATGAGTAGACATTCGGTTACAGGGGAGACTATGACACTGTTTGATAGGACTGAAAAGTAATAGAGGAGAGTGATGATACTGTAATCTCCTGTCTTCATGTTTCAGCAGTCACTGACTGGCTTGTGTAATTCTGTGCTGAACAGTTAAGCTCTAAACGTGCCATCTGTTACTAACTACACCCTAACTTAAGGCCCAGTGTGATTGAGGGATTTCAGTTCTGGAGATGATAAAAACAATACTCACATGAAAAATCATGTTTTGGAAGTTTGTCACAATTTTTAAAGGCATAGTTGACCCAGAAATGAACATTTATTGAAAACGTACTCACCCTCAGGTCATCCAAGATGGAGATGAGTTTGTTTCTTCATCAGATTTGGAGAAATGTAGCATTGCATCATTTGCTCACCTGCAGTGAATGGGTGCCATCAGAATGAACAGTTGATAAAACACCACAATAATCCACACCACTCCTAACATTCTGTGAAGTTGAAAAGCTTGTTGTTTGTAAGAAACAAAGCTATCGTTAAGATGTTTTTGACTTCAAACCGTTGCTTCCAGCCAAAACACGAATCCATAATATCAATTCCTCCATTGAAAAAGTCCATCTCCTAATGTCTGTGACATAAAAATCCACCCATATATTTGTTTAGAGTTGTATTGGTTTGATCTATGCAGATTTCTCCCCTGATTCAGACAAGATGACTTTTTCACTGGAGAAAGCTGTTTTTGTCTTCACAAGACGTTAACAGATGAACTGGAGTGGTGTGCATTACTTTTGATGTTTTTATCAGCTGTTTGGACTCTCATTCTGACGGCACCCATTCACTGCAGGTGAGCAAGTGATGAAATGACACATTTCTCCAAATCTGACGAAGAAACAAACTCATCTACATCTAGGATGGCCTGAAGGTGAGTAAATTCTCAGCAAATTTTCATTTTTAGGTGAACTATTCCAGTAATTATTCCGTTATTTAATTAATGAAATTCATTAAGTACTAAAATATATAGTTCATGACATGTACATAAGGTTACTTGTGTTTAAGTAAAATGTGAAGCTATTGAGTTCACAGTATGATTAAAAAGTTTCATTTATTATTTTAATATTATTATGTACACTGTAAAAAAAATTCTGTAGTTTTTACAAAATAATTTTGGCAGCTGTGGTTGCCAGAATAATTCTGTAAAAAATACAGAAAAACTGTAAACATTTACGGCCAAAAACTGTACATTTTACAGTATTAAACTGTAATTTACAAACAAGAAAATTTGAATGTAAACCAGTAAATTCAACAATGCACACTGCTATATTCATTTTCACAATACAAATAACTTTATGTTGTGATTTACCATTACAAAGATATAAATTTGCTCATGCCACCCACTCATATTTTGAAGCTAGTGATTTTGCATTGTGTTGAGACCAGAGTTACAGTCCAGACTGATGGAAATCGAATTGATTAAACTCACAAATAATTCATTTAGGCTGCATTGCACTTTGCTAACAATATCACAGAATCAGTCTAGCGGCTGTAAATCACGTGCATTTGAAAAAGCCTCAGTCGAGCTCCTCTAAATCTGATCGTCAGCCAGCAACCCCTTAATGTCCCGTAAAGACTGGCTCTGAGAGGGGTGTAGAGTTACCCAGCCCACTCTGCCTCTCTGATCTATAAAAAGCATCTGTTAGTGGGGCAGGGCGATGTAAAACTCCTGTGTGCCGAGAGCGGTGGGGAACCAGAGATGAATTATGCAAGGTTTTCAGACAGGGAAGACGGGCAAACCCACTGACCTAATTTCCTTCACTCTCTTCACTCTCTCGTGTCCCTCAAGCAAGGAAAGCTCTTTATTTCAACTTGCATTTTTTTAAACATTTTCTTAAATACTTATTTTGTTCTGTAGCTCTCAGCTACTTTTCAGATAGCAGTGCATCTTTCTTTTTCCTTTTTTGGTTACAGTAGAATAAAAATAATGTCCTCAATCGTAGTCTAGCCATATTCTAGCTCTTAACTCAGCCCTACATGCATTATATCAACACTAATCCAGCTGCATTCGTCAATTTGTTCAACAGCTGTCCTCACATGACATTTGGCTGAATTTCATGAAGCCTGTCAATAACACACAATATGTGTGTGTGAGCGAGTGTGTGTGTGTGTGCGTGTGTGTGTGTGTGTGCCAGTCTTCAGGCAGTCATTTCTTATAATATGCAATAGTGCAGCTGATAACTCTATGGTATTTATTGCAGTCAGTGGATCTGTTTAAAATTCAGTAAATGCAAAACACCTAAATGTTAAACTGTGAGCCATCTTGAGATATTTATATACAGTATAATTATCTAGGGTCATAACTTGCCTGAATAGAAACTATATCGAAATGTATAATGGTATAAAGCCAACATCAAAAATGTTAAATGCATTTTTTTTAAACACATAGCTGCAGGAATACACTATGTAGCATTTCACACGTGAACAGCACACAGCTGTACTTGGATTACACGCAATGAGACTCTTGATCTGTTTAGAGTAACTCTGTATCTTTATTATTGTGGTGAATTGCAGGTTTGAGGTTGAGAATCGAACTGTCCAGGTGGGACACGTGCGTGAGCGTGCAGCAGGAACACACACACACACACACACACGCTGATAATCTCACTCAATCACAAGGTCCTGTTGGCTTTGCCTCCGTGGATAAATCCAGGATTGCAGATTTTTGGCACAGCAAGCATGGCGCTGCACAAACAGCAGTGTTTGTTTTCTATGGGAACATTTATTATGTGACTTCTTTTTCTCACGTTTTCAGTTGGTGGTGGAGATGCGCTTGATAAGATTACACAGAACAGCAGCGCTAACAGACTGGACTGAATCCGACCAATATACACTTCACCGTCTATATCTCTTCCTCCGTTCCTCTGCATTACTGCCTCTCTGTAAACCTCAGTTTTAACACGAGCTAAACATAATTTCACACTGTAGACTAATTTTAAAGAGGGCTCAGCACTGTTTTAACCCTGGTAGAAAGCAGGGTTAACACTTATTTTACTGTGCAAAATGTATGCAGTGGGAAACAATGCAGTGCTAGAATGTTATGTTGTTGTTTTGCAACAGACAATCAATCATAAACTGCCTCAGTGCTCACCTCATTAAATATTCATGTGTTTTGAACAATCTCAGAAACTTTCATGCTGTGTTCAGTTTATGTTCAGTGTGAAATCTCATAATCTGGCAACCCAGGATTAATTACATTTTTTTTTTGTGGTAATAGCAGTGTTTAAAACACTGCTCTCTTAGAAAAAAGGTGAGTCAGATGTGTCTTGAAAAGAGGCATTGTATTGTGTTCATTAACATGTATAGCCGCTTTTCCACTGAAATTGCCTGGAACAATTTGTTCCAGGAACTTTTTCCCCCCAGACCTGTTGCTGTCTGCGTTTCCATCGCAATCTAAAATACAGTGCGAATTAGGCAAATAGTCTGGTGATGTAGGTCTGCGCGCCTTTCTCAATACCAAGTATGCAAATTTCGGACTTGCGTCCTCGGTTCGGACTTTGCGAGTTCGACTCGGGAGTGTGAACTCCCGCAGTGATGCCCATTGAAGAGAGGGCAGAAAGGAGGATCTGATGATTGACAGTGTCAAAAGCAGCAGAAAGATCCAGCAGAATAAGAACTGATGATTTGGAATCAGCTTTTGCAATCCGCAAGGCTTCCGTGACTGACAGTAGCGCAGTCTCAGTTGAATGGCCACTCCTGAAACCTGACTGGTTAGGATCCAGTTGGTTGTTCTGTGTAAGAAATAATGATACCTGGTTAAAAACAACTCGTTCAAGTGTTTTTGCTATGAAAGGAAGAAGACCGACAGGTCTGTAACTATCTGTAAGTGACGTGTTTAATGGAGATTTTTTGAGCAGTGGGGTTACCTGAGCCTGCTTGAATGCAGTGGGGAAGGTGCCTGTGAGGAGAGAGGTGTT
>NW_015538007.1:188653-196575 GCF_001515605.1 Sinocyclocheilus anshuiensis
GACTACTGATTGTTCTAGTTTTGTCTGTGAAGAATGTGGCAAAATCGTCAGCTGTTATAGAAGTGGTGGGAGGTGGTGGAGGGGGACAGAGGAGATAATCGAATGTTTTGAAAAGATTACGTGTGTCTGGAGCGCTGCTGATCTTGTTGTGGAAGTATGAAGATTTGGCAGTATGGACTTCAGCAAAGAAAGATTAAAGCAAAGACTGATACATACTCAGGTCTGACAAATCTTTTGATATGCGCCATTTTCTCTCTGCTGCCCTGAGTTTGGTCCGATGCTCACGAAGAACATCGGATAACCAGGGGTTAGAAGGGGTAGCCCGTGCTGGCCTGGAGGAGAGAGGACAAATATCCAAGAGGTTAAAGTAGAGCATAAAGTGTCAGTTGCTGCTTCACATCCAGAGATGAGAAATGGGTAGGTATGTCATGATGTCATTAATGACAGTTCTGTATTAATGTTGTTGAAACGATGGCAGTGCAACCATGTTACATCAGTTTTGAGAAACAGCCATGACTAGCTAGTTAATTTTTCTAATAAAGCATCGTGCAATGTTGGTTAAGCATCTTGTACAGAAACAGAACACTCTAGGAACCACATAACAAAACATAGAAAATAACCACTGATAACACACATATTGGTGGTGGAGAGTTTTTCACATGCAAGAAGCATTCACGTCATCTTCAAATGAAAGTAAATATCTACTTTTTTATGCAGCAAAATGGGTTACAAGCAGATTTTCTCCCAAAGTATTTCTCTCTTGAGTCTCGATCTCAAGATGCTACAAGAAGAAGGTATTTTAGGGCTGAGCATTTGGGATTCAAGAGCCTTTTCCTGAATTTTGAGTACTTAAGATGTGAGAGAATCTTAATTCATTCAGTCCTGCATACGTTGCATATGTGTTTGAACTTTCTGTGTATCTCTCTGTGTGTGCTTTGGGTTTTACACTCTGAATCACTGCTTCTTGTTTCATGTTAGCTCTATTTAAAAGGCCAGCCGTGGTTTATGAGTGGGTTAGATTGATGCAGCCGTCATGGACAAGGTCACTATGAGAGGAATTCCACATCAGCTCTATCTCTGTGCAGTCGTGTGGGGAAGACCAGACATTTTCCCAGCCTGCGATCTCTTCAGCATTGGCTTACAAATGAGCTTTTCACTGGATGTTTGTCAGTGTAACCTTGAATCGGACGTTAATAATGTCATCACATTGTGGAATGGTTTTTAATTAAATGGTTATGTGGAATCATTTATCCAGATTTGACAGCAGCTTCTGGTATTTTTGTATTCAAGTATTTTGTTTTTATGGTGAGTTTCGGCACATTGCTATTTCAATTAATTCATGTTTTGGAATGGGAAGCAGCAGAGAGTATATTAACTTAGCATTAACAAAGATGTCTATATTTTATCTGAATGTAAATGCATTTCTACTTTTGAATCTATTATGCATGAGACTAGGTTTGTTAGGGGCCATATAGGTCATGCTGTGTATACACTGAGAATAGCCCTCTCATATTACATTCATAGACTGAAAATTGCTCCCAAGAGGATTATGTGGCCTTCATCAGCATTACTGTCCACTGTTAGTAAAATGGGAGCTGAAAAACATTAACCTAGCAATCAAACCTTGATATTATTTCTCTGATGTAAAATTAACTTTAAGTTAAATACCTTCAATATTTTATCATCTTAACCTGCCCGTCCCACCCAAGTAGTATGTGAAAGCAATTGCATTTTAAACATTTAGTTTATGTGACTTTGAATTATTACATAATTGAGTACTGAATAGAGGTTTGATATGTTGACAGAGTTAGGCTGGTTGTTCAATATGTCAACAACTGAACAAGCACAATGTCACAACATCATAGCAGTCACAGTGCGCTTCAGAAACCCTCCACCTTCCCCAGCTCCACCTGTATAGATCTGCTACGGGTTGATCATGTATGCTATATGGAGCAGCAGCAGCGGTGCAGATCTATTCCGCCAAGACCAAACACATTAACATTGTGTTTACACATACATTACCATGCCAATCCCTAAGAGAGTTGCCATGACAGAACTTTTATTACAGATTTTTTTTTTATATCATTCATTCATTCATTCATTCATTGTGCAATGACAATTAATTAATCAATAATTGTATTTTTATTAACGAACATTAATAATTATAAACTTTTACATTTTGTTACAAATTAATCCTTATTATAAAGCGTTATCAGTTTTTCCGTATCAGCTAGTTTATGGCAAATCATTATGAAAATCATTATCTCTGTGCAATGACAATTAATGAATAAATAATTGTATTTTTATTAACGAACATTAATAATTATAAACTTTTACATTTTGTTACAATCCTTATTATAAAGCGTTATCAGTTTTTCCGTATCAGCTAGTTTATGGCAAATCATTATGAAAATCATTATCTGTACGAAAACAGCTTCTTCTGAATCTGCTTTCTGTGACTACTGCAAAACCATCAAACAGCATCTGGCCCACGTGGTTTTGAAACGTAGTTAGTAAATCCTTTATCCTTAGATGACCTTGTGAGTCAATAAAGACTGACTGTGCTTCCATGAGTTATTTAATTAAGTAAATGTACTACACTGGTTATCCTTGATGTGATCATTATAGCTTTGCATTTGATAGCATAAGTGAGTTTTACTGGTACTATATTGCATTACAGAGTATTTGACTCGAATACAGATGACACTGACTCTTGATACATGGACAACAGTACTGAAAATGCCTTTTTAAAGATAATCTAATGTCATATTTTTGTATTTTCAAGGTGGAAATGTTGGTATTTTTAATCTGATGTCTCATTTATGTGTTTCTCTGTTTCTCTCCCAGCAGGTATGCACACCAGTATCAGTGAGATTTTGAAGGCGAAAACGCTAAAATCGTCTCGCCGCAGTTTGCCGTGTCTGGCTCAGAGTCAGACACATCCTCAGAACCTCAATCACTTCCTCTCTGTGCCTCTGAGTCCTGAACCCAAAACATACAGTCACAGCGTCAGTGCCTCCTGCACACATATCACACCTCCTCCCACAGGTAAGCACGAGCAAACTTGTCTTTGTGAAACTTGTCTTTCTGTTTTAGTATGCTTGTAGTTAGCAAACTAACGTATTAACCTGATAAGAAAGCATGCCTTATGAAATGTAGTAATCATATCAACCTTTTGGGCTTTCATTGTGAGATATGGTAATACCAAAACAATACCATGATTATGCATAAGTATTTTACATATTGACAGACCCGAAAGCTCACTCTGCGATTTCTTTCGGTTGGCATGAGGACATGATACTGGCTGCATCTTGTTCTGTGGAGTTAAATGTTGAACATGGCGATGTTTCCACACATAGAGATAAAAGACACACACAGTCCCTCACTCCATTGCCTATGAGGAGTTAACTGATGTGTTAACTCGTGCTGTAGGCAAACTCAGTAAGAATCGGCCTGAGGAAGAACTGAAAGTGTCCCACATTCATTTAGACAAATGTTTTCTATCAGGTCAAAGCACGCATCCTCCTCGTAGGCGGTTTTCTTTCTTCCAGGATCTCCACAACAAGTTATTGAGGTCCTGGGAGCAGCCTTATTAGACTTGATTACATCAACCCATGATGACTAATTGTTCATCTATCATGGGGCTGACAGAGCATGGGAACTGGCTCATCCTGGAGAGGACCATCATTACCCTCCAGAACATGTAAAGTTAAATCTATTATGACTGGCTGGGGCATCACAGTACTCCATCGTTCTGTCTGAACTCTGTCAGGCCGTTGACCTCAATGCAAATGGCCTGCACGATTGGCCATTCAGTGGCTGGAATGACTGCCATGAAGCTGCACCTGTGGTTAAACCTGGCTCAGCAGTCCAGTTGAAGGCTGGACCTCCCAATCTGCCAGATAAGATCAGCCCTGATGCCGAGGCGTTCAGGGTTCTGAGGGCAAGCCCCCTCGGGGGAGAGTGTGTCATACCAAAACATTGTGTGCTCTTTCGTTCTCAATGCCCTCAAGGGGCTATCTTGTTAAACCCGCTACATTCTGTGTTTTGGGGAGGCAGCAGTTCCCAGTGAGTTCTCTGCACAGCACCGTTGCTGGAGTGTAGTGCCTGCCCCCTCCTCGGAGGGTACTGGGGCACAAGAGGTTGTTAGGACTGTCTTCCTAGTCGTCATGCTGTCGAATGATCAAAGGTATCAAAATGCTCGCTCTTGTCTACCTGACTGACATGAGGCAGAGCTTGAGATATGCGGGGTGAGTGACTAGCAGAAAACAGCCAAACTTCAGAGCCAAGGAACTGATTGGAAAAGCGGTGCCCAACAGTCCTTAGTCGGGCCAATGTGCCCTAAAAGCCTCTTGTACTCTGAGCACAGGGGCAGTCATGACTTAATGGTTAGAGAGTTGGGCTTGTAACCCAAAGGTCATGGGTTCAAGTCTCGATACTAGCAGGGATTGTAGGTGGGGGGAGTGAATGACCAGCACTCTCTTCCATCTTCAATACCATGACTGAGGTGAGACCCTTGAGCAAGGCACTGAACCTCCAACTGCTTTGTATGTGCACTTGGATGGGTTAAATGCAGAGCACCATATTTGGCCAAATATCACATCACTTGTAAGGTACCCTCTGAAGAGGGGTCAGATGCCGCAGGGAACTGCTGCCTCCTGAAACAGAAACTATATACGTTCCAAGGCTGTAATCAAATATTTAAGATATAGTTTAAGAGTGCCACAAGATAAATGTTTCCATAACAGAGTGCCCATGAGCAAAAATGACAGTATGCAGGTCACATACTTCTAGGGCTTCATACATTAGCAGAGTACCACAGCCAGTGAGATGATTGGGATGTTTTCTCCAGGTTTTATAGACCTCCTTGGTGCAAACTAAATCAGGTCCAAACCATGAACTATTGTCACTCAGGTAATGGTTTAGTTCTACTGTTCTTAGAACTGTCACTACAAAAGGCAGACCACACCATGCTGGTTTCTTCTGGACAGAGGAGAACTAACCAACCCCCCACCCCACCCCCGACTGAGCTTGGTTTCTCCCAAGTTTTTTTTTTTTCTCCATTTCTGTCACCAATGGAGTTTTGGTTCCTTGCCACTGTCGCCTTTTGCTTGCTTAGTTGGGGACACTTGACTGATTGCACAGACACTATTGGAAGAGAGCTGAACTGGATGATGACAACACTGAATCATCAATGAACTGACTTTAGCTGGAAAAATGACTGTCACTGTCGTCTTGCGTTATCGAAAAACTGCTTTGTATGTGCACTTGGATGGGTTAAATGCAGAGCACCATATTTGGCCAAATATCACATCACTTGTAAGGTACCCTCTGAAGAGGGGTCAGATGCCGCAGGGAACTGCTGCCTCCTGAAACAGAAACTATATACGTTCCAAGGCTGTAATCAAATATTTAAGATATAGTTTAAGAGTGCCACAAGATAAATGTTTCCATAACAGAGTGCCCATGAGCAAAAATGACAGTATGCAGGTCACATATTTCTAGGGCTGCATACATTAGCAGAATATCATGGCCAGTGAAATGAATCAGATCCAAACCATCACCTATTGTCACTCAGGTAACGGTTTAGTTCTACTGTTGTTCTTAGAACTGTCACTACAAAAGGCAGACCACACCATGCTGGTTTCATCTGGACAGAGGAGAACTAACCAACCCCCCACCCCACCCCCGACTGAGCTTGGTTTCTCCCAAGTTTTTTTTTTTTCTCCATTTCTGTCACCAATGGAGTTTTGGTTCCTTGCCACTGTCGCCTTTTGCTTGCTTAGTTGGGGACACAATTTCTGGCAATATTGTTGACTTGATTGCACAGATACTTTTTTGAAGAGAACCGAACTGAGCTGGTCGATAACATAACTGAATCAACAATGAACTGAATTTAACTGAAAAATTGACAGTTTACTATTGTCTTCCTACATTATTGACACACTATTTTCCTATTTAAGACTGTAAAGCTGCTTTGACACAATCTGTATTGTATAAAGCTCTATATAAATAAAGGTGACTTGACTTGACCTTAATTTTCTCTGTATGCATGTGGACCGAAGCCACAGATTAACTATAAAAATCAGCTGGTTTAAAAAGGACCATCTCATTATCCATTATTCATTCTGCAATTGTGTTGACCTCATCAGGTCAGGTCCTTTTGCTAAAAGATATCCTGGCAGGAGTGTTGTATCAAAATGATGGCCATTAGTGGTTGGTACTAAACTCAAGGGAAAATATAATGCTTTTCTTAGAAGAGTCCGGCAATGACAGCACTTGGAAATTCTTCCAGCATCTTCGCTAAGAACCTTGTGCAGCACTTGGAACAAGCTGTCTTGTCTAAACACCTGTAGAGCTAATGAGGGTTACTGGCTGCAGCAGTCAGCAGTAATCTCAGTACACAGAAAATAAAAGTGGACAAATGTTGGTGATCAAAGCACTAACTTTGTGTTAGCAGAAATTTAAAGGCTCATTGCTTGAATTCAAAGCCCTTTGTCAATTGAAAACCAACCTGTCAAGTCCAATTAGGTCTATAATACCTGAAGAAAGCTATTCCCAATCTCACTGACAGTTTGACAAGCGCTGTATGCCTCTAGAAGTATGAGGCTATGAATCCCATGTGACTAATTATGCTTAAGTAAACATGATAAATACTATAGCAGACATTTTACACAAGACTAAGACTAGGAATAAATTAGAAAACAGCTGATAATTTTCACATCCATATTCATCACCATTTAATTTTAACGAGTTAATCTCATAAAACCCAGTGTTTATCTCTTGGACAGACACTAGTCAGGATGTCTACATGGAAGAGAGGGAGGTGGCGGAGGTTGAGCCTAAAACGGATGAAACGTTCCTCGTCCAGCAAAAGCCTGTGTCCAGAGCAAAGCTAGAGGCCCGCACAGACTCCATACAGGTACAACATCTGTCCACTTACCTGCTGATGTACTGCCAACCCAGCTTCAAGATCTATGTTTGATGATGAATTAAATCAGATCTCGAGTAGCATTTTTTGCCTGCCTTATGTAACTCCCTTTTATAAGTGCCTTTTATAATCACATAAACATTTTTTTTTTTCTCTCACAATTAAATGTTTCAGCAACATATCGAGATGTTCAATAATGATGTCAATTTGCAAGCCAACACTGAAAAATTCCCTCAGGAAATTCTAATGGGACTTAAGAAAAGTGCTTTAGATTCATAAGTACAAAAATGTCTGTGGTAAAGAGTCTTTCCCGTTTCGTTCTACAACATAAATTACAGTCATACCTCAAAATAGGGCTGCACGATTAATCGAATGCGATTGTCATGCGCATTTTGTTAGTAAAGCCGGTTCTGTAATCAGCAGTAAATCATCATCACGTGCTTTCAGATGGAGCAGAATTTACTACACATAGCCATAGTGCACTGACAAGTTACGCAAAAAAATCGCTTTTATTGCGCGATTCTGAAACCGAAGAAATCGTTTGCGATAATGACAGCTGTTTGCATAGCTTCTCAGTGAACTACGGCTCTGTGAAGTAAATGCTGCTCCATCTGAAAGCATGTGAAAATACCACATTTAATAACATATTTTTACTCCAAACTCACTTCATAACGTCAGTTGAGTATAAATAAATCCTTCTGTGAGATGATGTGGCTTCTTACACAGAATAAGGCATGCAACATATTTCATAGTATTTAAGCAGTAATAAAGGCATTGCATTATAAATAGACTTTATTTTAATGAAAATTATAATAAGAAGAACTCAGATAAATCGTATATTGCCGTAGTCGTGTGTTTATTAGTCACGTTGAATCAATGAAAGCAGTTGAATCTTTTGTTTATTCAACTGCAGTGATGGGTTTCTGGGTTTTCTGGGTTTCTTCTGCGAGGCGTATTTGGAGTTTCAGCGCGAGAGCGCCCTCTGGCCTTT
>NW_015538007.1:196927-209088 GCF_001515605.1 Sinocyclocheilus anshuiensis
TGAAAGATACGCATGACAATCGCAGCTTCTGTCGAATCGCGATCTCGATTCCATTTCGATTTATCGTGCAGCCCTACTCAAAAGTGAATTTTGACATTACTGAGGGAACCCACGGCTTAAATGTTTTAGGACTAAAACTTAACAGAATTATTGTTTCATATTTGCTAATAAAATCTTATTAAATGCTCTGATTAATTTTCAGGGGAACAATCTAGAAAACCCCTCAGGATTGATGTTTAGAGATGGGAAGAAGCGCATTGACTATATATTAGTCTATAAGAAATCCAGCCCTCAGGTGGAGAAGAGGTGCACGTTTGAGAGGAACCTGCGGGCGGAAGGGCTAATGCTGGAGAAGGAGGTACAGAACAAAATCTTTCACTAGATGACAGTGGTATTTTAAAGGTAATTTGTTTGGATTGATTCTTTTGCCATTAAAGTCCCCATGAAATCAAAATGAAAGTTTTTTGGGTGTTAGTATCAATATGTTAGTCTTAAGGTTATCTATAATAACGCTGCGTGTTTCTAAGCATTTCAGGGGACCTTTAAGGAAAGATCACAGAATAGAATGATCAGGGTTATTTTGGCAGCTTTTGAGTGCTAGCAGAAAACAGACACTAGCTCTGTTCCAAAGTGAGCTGACTTGCTGTCTGCTGTCTACAGGCCGCTTCCTTCTAATGCATCCTGTCTGAAATGAAACCTCAGAAGTAAAACTC
The DNA here is from genome assembly GCF_001515605.1 of Sinocyclocheilus anshuiensis. Lineage (NCBI taxonomy): Eukaryota > Metazoa > Chordata > Actinopteri > Cypriniformes > Cyprinidae > Sinocyclocheilus > Sinocyclocheilus anshuiensis. The sequence goes on from NW_015538007.1 coordinate 197,641, forward strand.
TTCATAGACAACTCTGCACAGCACTCAAATAGCACTTCTAATGTGATGGAAAGTCAGGAACCTTCACTCACATTTGATTCAGATAGAGTCTGATGTTAGCATGCTACTATGCTAGCTACTTAATATTCTACTAAATGTAAATGTAATATAATATAAGTATTCTCATCTGAAACAAGTAGAGGTTTGGACCCAGAAACAGTATTTGATATGTCACAACTTATGCAGATAAGTTTTAGAACCGACCTAATGTCAGTTAAGAGTCAAAAACTTAAGGAGTCTGCATTATTTAATTTTATGTGTCTTATGTGGTTTTCTTAGGTAACTCTTAATGTTCTATATTGGTAGCTGAACACCTGAACTCTACTTTATCAAACCTACTTTTCTTCTCCCAGATCTGTCATACCATTTTTATACTGTAGCACTCCAGCATTAATCATACTAGTTTTTACCTATAGGCTACAGCTCTTTTGGAGGTGTGTTTGTAATGTCGAAATATACAGTACAATAAGTTTAACCTTTTCCCAAGCTTGGTAACAACATCAGCTTTTCTTAGTTCTGCTACTTTACACAGATCCAAATAAGTTTTGACACTTAAAAAAAATGACCAAAACTGTTTTTCGATATAGGGTATCAATGAAATGAGATGCTTAACCAACGGATGTCAAACTAAATAGCACATGCTTTTATTTGTTGGTTTATTCATTTATCAAGTTTATATTATATTTACGTTGATGTACTCTCATTAAAAAGGCTCAAAACGTTGTTCCCACTAGTTACACTTGAATGAATAACGAGTGGTTGTAGACTGAATTATCATTTAGTAGGGGCTAGCTTAGAACCATATGTGGATTTTTAATTAGAATCATATTTTAGTCATATTTCTAATACATAATATAATACAAATTTAATTCCTGCTATGTAGAATGAGCCCAAATGAGATAATTCCTAGGGATCTTGCATCTGAATTTAATAGGAGAAATCATGTTGTAACCGGGTTGTACACAAAACAAGCTACTGTCAGTCCTGTGTTCCCGTGTCTTGTGTTTTTCTCCCCATGTTCTCCCCATGACCTAGTTTCTCCCTCATGTCTGATTATGTTCATTAGTTCCAGATGTGTCTTGTTATTTCCGTGATTAGTCCCATAATTTAAGCCCTGTGTGTTTCCATGTCCAGCGTCCGGTATTGTTCGTCGACCCCTCGTTCTACCTGTGTGTTCCTGCCTGTTCCATGTGCTCCTGTATTTGGATGAATAAAGAGTGTTGAATGTTAATCCCCTTCGTCTCCTCGTCTCCTCCACAGTACACAGATCGTGATAGCTACTTTTCATATGATGCTAATTTTATTTTATCTTTAATATTTTAGATCACAAATTGAGTAGTTCTCATTCTAAATAACATGAGGTCAGACTTCTAGGAGAACGATAGCTTGTAACTCGGAACACTTGCTTGCTTAAATGATTATTAATTTTTAATTATAATTGTATTACTTTTTTCTGTTTATTGCTAAAAAATCTGAAATGTATTTAGACATTTAGAGTTGTAAAAATGACAAAGCTCATAAAATGAACAAACATTTTATTTCATATAAGTTTTACTTATATGATTATTTTTGAAAACTGTCTGCTCAAAAACTTCAGTTCCCAATATTATAAAACCAATGCATCTAATTGATTATATGTCTGTTATATGCCAATATTGACTTGTTTTTCCACTTTGACAGCCCTCATTAACAAACAGTGATATCCTGTTTGTGAAGATTCATGCGCCGTGGGACACGCTGTGTAAATATGCTGAGCAGATGAACATTAGAATGCCCTTCAGGTAGAGATTACTGTCACCATACTGTACTACACTTCATACTGTACTGCACGTGAATGCATTGTGACCATGTGATTTATATTTTTATAGGAAAAAGTGTTACTTCACAGATTGGAAGAAAAAAACTATGGGCGGGTAGGATATTACAGAGTTCTTACTGTTCTGTATTTACACATATTTGGCTGATATTTAATGATTTCATTTTATTTGCATTAAAGTCAAAAGCTTCTTCAGTACCTCAATTTTGTTCATTTTCTTCAAATTAAATTTGAGTCAGACTTTAGCTGTGGGGAATAAATATCTTATAGAGTTAATTAGCCCGATATTTGTTGTAAGTCTCAGGGGACGAAATCACCTCTGAGTTAATCAAGCTTGATTTAAATTACATCAGAAAAGAATTCAATTTTAGAAGTGACTGTGCGTTTGAAATGCAGAAAGTACCATTAATAACTCTGCTCTGTCATTTTTTAGTCTGCTCGTTGGAGATAATATCTTACTTTTGAGAAATGCTAATGCAAACGTATGTCTACAGTCGATTTCAGTTGAGATTTCGTCAGCTGAAGAGCTGGCTGCCCAGAAACCCCATGAAACTGGATAAAGAGGCATTACCAGACCTGGAGGAAACCGACTGCTACACCGCCCCCTTCAGCAGGGCCAGAATGCACCAGTACGTCCCTCATCCATGACCTTGCTATAACCAAATCTCATATCTTCTCAGAAAAACTCATATACTTTATGAATATAGAAAAAAAGTCAATGGCACCTTTTGCTTTCTGTGAATATGATACTGCAATTAAATAGCCATGGTCTCATATACGTTTCAGCCATGGTTTGCTAACTGAAGCTGAAACCACAATCCCGCAACCTTCATCCACTCATGAGCTCAAGGGACTTATAGTGTCCACCACAGATTTGAGCCTCAGCTGACCCTTTTAGAACAGATTTTATGATCTGGCACTTTCAGACCACGTACTTGATGTACTTGAACCTGATGACTATTTGTGAATGTTTGAGTTATTGGTTGCTGACATCCACTTTACAGATCAGAGATCAGTGGAAATGCATGACCTGACAAAGAACTGTGTCCTGGGGCAGTACAGTTAGTTTTTGTTAAGTGGGTGCTGTTAGTAAGGCTTTATTTGAGGCCGGCCAGAGGTTTTGAATGCACAGAAATGTTGGAAGAGGGCAAGTAAGGTTTAACCTGACAAACAACTTGAAACACTTGAAACATCCGATCTGTGCTTAAGTTTTACTTGTGAGTTTTAAAATTCTCAGAAGGGAATGAGGCAAGTCCAAATGATGATGTTATGGGGAATGCCTTTGTGTGACTGCATTTAAAACACGTATACAGCTACTCCAATCTTGATTGGTGCAGCATCACTCGTGACGTGTGACGGCAAAAAAGCTATATAGTATTCCTGCAACCAGTGATGGGGGTAATGCATTACAAGTTACGCAAGTTACTGAGCATAATCAGATTAGTAACTAGTAAAGTAATGCATTACTTTTAAATTTACAAGAAAAGTTACTTTTTTTAAATAAATAACTCCACTCAGGTGACAAAAAATAATGCAAAAGTAACAAAACGCATTGCTTTCCAAAGTAATGCAATTAGTTACTTTTTGTGGAGTAACACAATATTGTAATGCATTAATTTGAGCAACTTTCCCCAACACTGCCCACAGAAAAGCAAGCTTCTGATAGGCTAAAGCAAGTCGCTCTCAGGCATGCAGTAGGTATTGCAAGAGGACACAGCATCTAGTTACCTTCTCAGGGAACTATTGTTACAGTCATAACCCGAGGCGTTCCCTTTTGAGGGAACTTGCACTGTGTCCAAATTATAACGCTATGAGGAACAAAATGCAGAGACAGAATATATGGGTTCGAAGAGTGCCAGAGACAAACCCTCTAAAACCACGGCCAGATCCCAGGCCGGGACCACAGACCTTCAATCAAGCGACCATCCAGGATCGCTCACCAGTCTGCGAAGGAAGTTGGGAGCAGAGCATTCTGAGCAGCAGCTGTTCACAGTGTGCATGCCCCCCCTCGAGACCCGACCATGCATGCTCCGCTCCCAAGCAGCTAACACACATATCTGTGATTTAGCGTGGGCAGAGTGGCACACACGATCTAAACTGCTCATCACTTGCCTTTTCCATTGTACACTTTCTGTACTTTTTTTTTCTTTTTGCACTTTTACAACAACACCAAAAAGGACAGTTTGACACAGAACACTTGCTGAACAGCTTTGCTTTGTTCCATCTGTGTTATATAGCTTCTGCGGAATGCAATCACATGTCACAGGTGCCGCATTAGGATTGGAGTAGTTGCACACATGCTTCAGACGCAGTCACGAAGATGTGTCATCATTTGGGCACAGCATGAGTTCCCTTGAAAGGGAACTTATTTGTTGTGTAATATAAAAAAATATTTAAATTAAGCATTTACTGTAGTTTTTCAGAACTGCCGTTAATTTATGAATTAAAGTGCCACAATTATATATTTGAAATATTCATAATTTGGTTTCGGGAGTCCCCAACAACAGGTTCACTTGCATGCAAGGACAAAAAACACTTTCATTTTCTTATAATATGGATTTAATTGTACATTATTTCTCAACAACTCAAATAATTTGTTTGAAGATTCATATTTCCAAACCCCTCCTTTGCACTTTCAGCTTTACAACTTTGCAAACTGTTGACATTTACATACAGCTACGTTACACACTGCATGAAAGGTAATTTTCAAAAATCTAAATTTACTAATTTTCAAAAACATAATTTTCAAAAATAATTAGGGCACTTTAATTTACTTAATTTGTTAACATAGAGTTAAAATTAAAATAAAAAAATTTAAAATTACATTGCATTTGTTTTTAATATGTTAAATAACAGATTGTATTAAAGTAATGGCAATCTAATTAGAATCATCTCATCTCATGAAAACAGTGTCACAGTGCAAAATATATTCTACAGGCAAATTCTATAAGGAAAATTGTAATTCTTTTGATTTTGAGGTGAAATATGACCTGAGCATGTTCTTGAAAGGTTCTGTGAGATTAATTTCATCCAGGAAGGAAGCCCATCTTTAATGTATGAATATGTCTGTATGCTGAGACAGCTGTAAGCCACAACATCTGCTCTGAGCTTTATGTGTTGGGTCAGCTGTGATCCTCTCTAATTTAATATTTACACTGACATACTAAAGCTATGAGTACTGATCTCTAGGCTGCTGTGGTGTATTTATATTTACTGTATTCAGTTTAATTCATGCTTTAATACATGCAACTTACAACAAATTTGTGTATTAAAACAATGTACTTTGTTTTCTTGAAGTTTTACCATCAACAACAGAGAGACGTTTTTCTCAAACTCAACCAGAAGCAGGATAGTACATCATGTACTGCAGCGCACAAAGTACGAGGACGGGAAGTCTAAGATGGGTAAGAAGATGGCTAAACCCCTCCAAACATCTTCATCAAACGTGTCACACACACTCCTTTCTTACTCCGCAGTCACTACGATTTATCTTTATCATATAATGGTTATTATCATAACAGTTATTACGATAATAGTAATGGTTATTAAGACGTTTACAAAATTGGTTGAATCTAAAAATATCCAGGTCACACATGACCCCAAAATCAAATGTTTCAGGTGTTTAAATGTTTATTAAAAAATATTTTGGTTAATTGAAATAAAGCTGGATAAAATATTAATATTAGATGGCAAAAACACAAACTTAAAAGAAAAAAAAAACATTTGAGAAATGTTAATTTAGAGCTGAAATAAATAAAATTAAACACAAAAATGACAGAAAATGAAAATAAAATTAAAGCTATATAGAAAAAGCAAATAACAAAATTAATAAAACAAACTAAAACTACTATTCAAACTACTATTTTAATGTCACACTCATGCCCTTCTTATTTGGCTTTCTTGTCTGCCTGCTCTTGTGGTTTTCTGCTGATTAAAGCTGGCCTTGCAATTGTTCATGTTAATAAATTAATACCAGTGACCGCCCACTCACTCAGACCAGATCAGATTGGGAGAAGAACTCTAAATCCCCCATAAATCCCTGCGCTCAATCGTGCCACTGCAGCTCAGCTCAATGTCCTGCTAATGAACTCAAAGCATCTGCAGAAAATGAGACATAGTTTATAAACCTGGCTATTAAACTGTGAGTTTTTATCAAATAGCTCTTCGGTAACAGTCAATAATGCATCTTTGGTAGTCGACCCGAGGCTCTCAAGCCTTGTTTGGTTCTTTAAAGGAATTTTCTGGGTTAAATAGTAGCTGTGTTTGTGGCATAATGTCACAGAAAATAACTAACACTTGTCCCTCAGTGTGTATTTACGTAAAATTTGCATTGAAAGTAACCTTTTTCTGTGTAAATCCCAATCCAGGCTCATTGGAAATATGTGACTCTGCCTCTACTTGCCTCGACATTTCTGCAAAACCTGAAATATGTTGCTCTGGGTACATTTTGCTGCACTTTTCAGGTGACACGTAAACAAGAAACACTATAAGCCATATCTTTTTTTTTCTCCATTGCAGATGCAGATTTACTAAACAACCCAGTTTTGTGAAAACAAACAAACAAATAAAAAAATTAAAAAATGTGCCTATGTGTACAAAATGGTTGCAAAATGACATTTTAGTGTTTGTAGCACGTAGCATGTTTCACAGCAAGTTTTAAAGTGAAGTGTCTATTTCACCTGGAAACTGCAGTGAGATTTATATATACTGTAGGTACTTTTTGCATTTTTGCAGAAATGTGGGCAGTCATGTATTTCCAATTTCTATTTTTTTTGTGTGTGTGTGATGCCTCATTTTCCTAGAAAATTAGAACAAAAAAAATGTAGAAACTTTTTAAACTTTAACTTTTACATTTAAAAATAATTTGCATGTGACCTGTATTTGTAATTTGTCTGCCATAAAAAAAAAAAATATATATTTATATTATATTCAAGCAAGGCTTGACGTTTCTGCAACACCGATATTCCGTACGTTAGTGCAAGTTTCGCGTCAAGCTTTGAAGTAAATTGTCCAGTGAGTGGCGCTAAAATGCGTGTTCAAATACGTGACTGTGGCTGTGTTTTTAGTACATTGGTACAGGGACGTATTGCTAATTTGATTACGTTGCTTCAGATACAGTACATATTGCAGCGTGTGTCACTAAAAGCTTAATGCTCTATTGTGTTGCAAATACCCCCTACACCAAACCCAACCCTAAACCTACCCGATAGTGTTAACGAATGCAAATGTGATATAAAAACGCATTCACTAATGCAACCATGCTTTAACTTCTTTCTATGCGGGTTTGAGCTGTTTTGTTGAACCATACTGTAGTTTCACAGGATTTGTACCGGAGCTCTTCACTGCACAACTGCAACACTGTATCGCTTAAGCTACCGGACAAACCTACTGTTATAGAAAACCCATACATATGAAGCTGTATACGTGACGCTAATGATCAAAAGTATCCGTTTTCAAATCTCAAATTGTTTTGAAGTTATAACATAACATTGTGCAAGGAATTGTGCGAAAATTAGGCTTTCTTAATCTAAACTCTGGCCCTGTAAATCATACTTTGTGTGGAAAGGAATAAAAGTTGTGAGAGTTTTATTGCCTCTAGTGCCTTTCAACTGGAAACTGCAGCAATTCCTATGTATAGGTACGTGTGTGCAGAAATGTAGGCACATATTTCCAGTGAGCCTGGGTAGTTTGATACAGTATAGCCTACTTATTATGAACATAGATATTGGTACATTGTAATTACATTTAAAGTACTTGCATTTAACTGATATTTAGTTACACTGCCCTTAACCCAAAACTCTAACCCTTAATCCTAAACCTAACCATACGTCAATCTCAATATGAGTTTTCTAGAACAACATTTAGTTACACAGTAAAGTCATAGTCTAGTAGATTAATGTTAGTACATAGTAGTTAAGGCCACCTAATATAAAGTGTGACCTCTTCTTCTTATATTAAAAATGAAAGTTATACAGGTTTGAAATGACATGAGGATGAATAAATGATTTTTGGTAGCACTTTATTTAAAGTACCAATCCTCACTATTACTGTAACTAGCATGCTGCCTCTAGTGCCTTTCAACTGGAAACTGCAGCAATTCCTATGTATAGGTACGTGTGTGCAGAAATGCAGGTAGAGGCACATATTTCCAGTGAGCCTGGGTAGTTTGATACAGTATAGCCTACTTATTATGAACATAGATATTGGTACATTGTAATTACATTTAAAGTACTTGCATTTAACTGATATTTAGTTACACTGCCCTTAACCCAAAACTCTAACCCTTAATCCTAAACCTAACCATACGTCAATCTCAATATGAGTTTTCTAGAACAACATTTAGTTACACAGTAAAGTCATAGTCTAGTAGATTAATGTTAGTACATAGTAGTTAAGGCCACCTAATATAAAGTGTGACCTCTTCTTCTTATATTAAAAATGAAAGTTATACAGGTTTGAAATGACATGAGGATGAATAAATGATTTTTGGTAGCACTTTATTTAAAGTACCAATCCTCACTATTACTGTAACTAGCATGCATATAACTAGCATATTGGCTGTTTATTAGTACTTATAAAGCACGTTAATGCCTTATTCTACATGATCATATTTTAGATCCCCTAATCCTACTCCATACCTAAACTCAACAACTAACTTACTAACTATTTATAACCAGCAAATTGGGAGTTTATTTAGGCAGAAGTCATAGTTAATAGTTATTTAATTGTGAGAATTGGACCTTAAAATAAAATGTGGCTATTTATTTATTTTTTGGGTGAACTGTCCCATTAAACCAAGCACAGCTGTTTATTTCAGACTTCTGAAGATCAACAGCAACTGAAAGTTGAAAAGCTTATGAATATTTCAACCAAAGATGAACAGTCTGTCATCATTTTCTCACTCACATGTTTTCCAAATGAAGTCGCTCTTTTCCATGCACCATGCAAAGAATGGGAACTGAAGCTTTTACAAAGAACAAAACCTTTAAAAAAAAAGAGACAGATATAACTAGCATATTGGCTGTTTATTAGTACTTATAAAGCATGTTAATGCCTTATTCTACGTGATCATATTTTAGATCCCCTAATCCTACTCCATACCTAAACTCAACAGCTAACTTACTAACTATTTATAACCAGCAAATTGGGAGTTTATTTAGGCAGAAGTCATAGTTAATAGTTATTTAATTGTGAGAATTGGACCTTAAAATAAAATGTGGCTATTTATTTATTTTTTGGGTGAACTGTCCCATTAAACCAAGCACAGCTGTTTATTTCAGACTTCTGAAGATCAACAGCAACTGAAAGTTGAAAAGCTTATGAATATTTCAACCAAAGATGAACAGTCTGTCATCATTTTCTCACTCACATGTTTTCCAAATGAAGTCGCTCTTTTCCATGCACCATGCAAAGAATGGGAACTGAAGCTTTTACAAAGAACAAAACCTTTAAAAAAAAAAGAGACACAAACCCCCATGAAAATATAAAAAAATTGGTTAATTTAACTTGCCTATGCTATTTTTCACATTTCAAAATGATTAAATCAAGAACACTTCTACTCTGCAAAGAGACAAATAAACTTTTTACACAGTTGGCATAAATATAAAATTACATCACTGCCTGTCTCCATTATAAAAGTGAAATAATATGGGTTTGGAACAACATAGTAAATGATGATAGAATTTTGGAGGAATGTTTACTGTGTTACTGAGGCCTGATTTGTTAACGTGTTTGTAGCTACACTAACCAATGGCACTCGAGCCCGCCAAAAAGTGCAGAGCTGACTGCTATTTAAGTCGGCCTGGAGTGCCATCTAATCAGACTCTTCTCCTTCAGCGACGAGACCATCTCTTTGCTGACTCTGCAATCACGGAGCTGAGCAACCGGGTTTGAGTGATCCCACGCTGGCACAGGTCCCGAGTGCTCACTCTCCCCGCAGCACTTTGATCCGCCAGTGTGTTTACATGTAAGGATCAGCGCCCCTCATTACTTCAAGCAGCTCAATTCTTCTAGGCAGATCGGAGTAGAATGCTGTCACCGAGGTTACTCGCTCCACTTCGCTTGCAGGCCACCTCAGAGGTATTATTCAAACTTCTGTACAGGACAACAAACCTCACCTGAAGCTTTTACAAAGAACAAAACCTTTAAAAAAAAAGAGACAGAAACCCCCATGAAAATATAAAAAATGTGGTTAATTTAACTTGCCTATGCTATTTTTCACATTTCAAAATGATTAAATCAAGAACACTTCTACTCTGCAAAGAGACAAATAAACTTTTTACACAGTTGGCATAAATATAAAATTACATCACTGCCTGTCTCCATTATAAAAGTGAAATAATATGGGTTTGGAACAACATAGTAAATGATGATAGAATTTTGGAGGAATGTTTACTGTGTTACTGAGGCCTGATTTGTTAACGTGTTTGTAGCTACACTAACCAATGGCACTCGAGCCCGCCAAAAAGTGCAGAGCTGACTGCTGTTTAAGTCGGCCTGGAGTGCCATCTAATCAGACTCTTCTCCTTCAGCGACGAGACCATCTCTTTGCTGACTCTGCAATCACGGAGCTGAGCAACCGGGTTTGAGTGATCCCACGCTGGCACAGGTCCCGAGTGCTCACTCTCCCCGCAGCACTTTGATCCGCCAGTGTGTTTACATGTAAGGATCAGCGCCCCTCATTACTTCAAGCAGCTCAATTCTTCTAGGCAGATCGGAGTAGAATGCTGTCACCGAGGTTACTCGCTCCACTTCGCTTGCAGGCCACCTCAGAGGTATTATTCAAACTTCTGTACAGGACAACAAACCTCACGTTCTTCGGTCTGAAGTGTTAACATTGCTTGAAAAAGGTGCCGTAGAAACGGTCCCTTTAGCGAACAGCGAGTCAGGTTTCTACAGCCGCTACTTCCTTCCTTGAAAGATGGTGGGCTCAGACCAATTCTCGATCTCAGACATCTGAATCGCTCTCTCATGCGACGGCCATTCAGAATGTTAACTTTGAAACAGATCCTTGGGCAAATATGCAACGAGGACTGGTTCCCTTTCAAGGGAACTTCGAACTGCGTCCTCTAGGGGTTGCTATGGGGAACACCTCGTCGTGACCCGTGTCTGATGCATACATTTAAAAAACACCAACAACATGTTGGCCGGCGACAGCCCATGACGTCACTACCGGTGCGACTATAGTATAAATAGGCGCCGGGAGAACACGTCATTCTCTTCTTCGTCTTCATTGACTGTTTTGTTTGAAGCGTGCATTCCGTGGTAAGAGCGATTTTTCTTCCTTCTTTATGGCGAGCACTAGCATGACACCTGATGACACACATGATCTTTGCATCTTTTGTTTGGACGAAGAGCACGCACGCAATGTCCTCGAGGGGGCAATCTGTGTTAACTGTGAGCGTTTTTCGATGAAAAAGCTTCATTCTCGTTTGTCTCTCTTTTCGAGGAGAGAGGGGCAGCCGTCTGCTCCCCGCGGTTCAGGACCCACCGCTGCTGAGGCGCGGAGGAGAATGAGCTTGTGGGGATCGCAGTCGGATCTGGCCGATGAGTTTAAAGAGGGGCTTTCCCTCTCACGCTCGTCGGCTGTGGAT
>NW_015538007.1:209432-219637 GCF_001515605.1 Sinocyclocheilus anshuiensis
GTAGGATAGCCCTGGTTCCGGCTTCATGCTTCCTGGATCATGCGGCCAGATCACAGGCTTCTGTGGGAGCCTTCTTGATCATCAGGCCCCCGGCACGGCACTGCAAAATTTCCTGGACGTCCGGGCTGGGTTTATGCTTTCAGGCTGCCCTGTCTGGTACGCCGTATCTAGGTCGCCCTGAGGGGCTTCCTGGTCACCAGGATATCCCCTCTTGCTGAGGCATCGAGAGAGAAGTATAGGTGGCATTTGCGAGAACCTTCTTGTTAAATGCTGTCTCAGGCAGTGCTCCCCTCGTCTCAGAGGATTATCTTTGAGCTTGTCACTCCCGTTTGGTTCAGTACTTCCGGGCATCTGTGAGCAGATGCTTGGGAAGCTCTTAAATCCATGCTATGGTAAGTGCACACGCTAAGCTTTGTGCACATTCTGAAATCCACATAGTCGGAGATATCTTTCGATAGAGAATGCTTTGGTTACTAACGTAACCTTGGTTCCCTGAGATAAGGGAACAAGCTTTGAGTGACATGCTGTGCTTTAAGCTGCACACGAATTGATGGCTGTCGCTTCAGTCAAATGATTCTGATGAGATGGCGCTCCGGGCCGACTTATATAGCAGTCTGCTCCGCCTTTTCTGGCGGGCTCAAGTACCACTGGTTTGTGCAGCTACACAAACTTTAACAAATCAGGCTTCAGTAACAGAGTAAACAGGAGTTCCCCATAATCGGCAAAAGCTGGCTCAGCGCTCGTTCCCTTACCTCAGGAAACTGAGGTTGCGTTAGTAACCGGAGCGAGATTCATAGAGATCAATTAACGTATTTATTGACATATTAGTTAAGACTTTGTTTATTTATTTTTTGCACAATGCACATTTCTTTATATTTTGCCTAAAATGTGTTTTAATATCACTATTAATAAGGATGGTATGTTCTCTGTATAATACCAGTCTTTAAATGCAAGAAATTTAAACTGTACCTGACGTATACTCGCAATAGTTCCACTTTAGCACAATCAAATACACTTCAGTACATCTGTAGTTGGACTTTAGCACTTCTTCCACACAATTAAAGTGCATTAAGCACAGAATTAGTTGTTCCAATTTAGCAGAAGTATACCAGTACCAAAAGTACAACTGCAGGGTATTTTTATTAAGCACATAAATATGTAAATGTTTTTGTAGTATACTTAGCACAAAATAAATATTTTTCAAATACATTTTAAATTTTTTTTTCTTAACTAGGGTTTATTTTCAGTATTCCAGTCCTTCACCACACACCCATTAAGCCTTCAAACTCCATCATTAGGACCAGCACTAATCGCATTATAAACATCACAGAACTGAAATGGGCCCCATCTGTCAGTGTCCCTCATGGTCCCATGTGTGAGCTTGTATTTGCATGCCTCTGCTGGTCACACGGTCTCCGTCTCTCTGCAGCTCCTCCGTTGTGTTGTCTGTATCTGCTTAATTATTATGGGCATCACGAGCGGCTCCTCATGGGCCAGTCAGGGAGTTCATGGGAAGGTGCGTACAGTGCTGTACAGTCTCTGTTGTACGGTCACACAGGGACGCCCAAATATCATCACACCTCTCAAAGTAGCATCAGCAGGACAGAGTGTGCTTTTTTAACTCTGTTTTGGGTTGAATCTCACAAATTTGAAATGTCCAGGTTTTCTTTTTTTTTTCTTTTTTTTTGCACCACTATGCAAATGAATTAAAAATAAATTTTCTATCTGGTAAATTTATATGATTTAATATGTAATTTATGAAAAACTTAATTTGCTGCATAATATTTTTGTAGAAACACTGATTTTTATGAATTCTTGATTAATTTTCAAAATAACGTTGTTTATTACATAAAGACATATTTTAATAGCAAGTCTTTACAGTCACGTTTGATCAATTTCATGAATTGTCTTTTCTGTATAAAGGTTTATTAACAAAAACTATTTAAAAAAAAATGTCTCAGGTTACGTATGTAACCATGGTTCCCTGAGTAGGGAACGAGACACTGCGTCCTCTAGGGGTCGCTATGGGGAAACTATAGGGCGCAGTTCGAAGTTCCCTTGAAAGGGAACGTCTCAGGTTACATATGTAACCATGGTTCCCTGAGTAGAGAACGATACACTGCGTCCTCTAGTCTCCCCATAGCGACCCCTAGAGGAAGCAGTTCGAAGTTCCCTTGAAAGGGAACTATACAGTATATGTGACCCTAGACCACAAAACCATTCTTAAGTCGCTGGGGTATATTTGTAGCAATAGCCAAAAATACATTGTATGGGTCAAAATTAATGATATTTCTTTTTTGCCAAAAATCATTAGGATATTAAGTAAAGAACATGTTCCATGAAGATATTTTGTAAATTTCCTACCATAAATATATCAAAACTTAATTTTTGATTAGTAATATGCATTGCTAAAAGCTTCATTTAGACAACTTTAACGGCGATTTTCTCAATATTTTGATTTATTTGCACCCTCAGATTCCAGATTTTCAAAGAGTTGTATCTCGACCAACAATTGTCCTATCCTAACAAACCATACATCAATGGAAAGCTTATTTGTTAATCTTTCAGGTCGAAAAATTGACCCTTATGACTGGTTTTGTGGTTTAGGGTCACATATGTACTTCTTTGGTCCATCAAGATTTAAACACATTCCCGCAAATTCTTAACACCACAATGCATCTGGATGCTTGTTTGTTTGTTGAAATATCTCCTAAGCCTAAAATAAATATTTACATTAATGATTTGTATGCAATTGTATGCAGTTTCAAGGCTTTTATACAGATAGACAAAACTAGAAAGAATGCTGCAATTGACTTTCTTTCTTTCTTTCTTTTAAATATCTGAATAAGACCAAGAAGTGCTATGGGCTGTTTTGTGAGATTCATCCATTTAGCGTGTTGTAAATGTTTTAATAATGACATACAGTATAGAAACAGAAATAGGCAATATGAGACCAATGCTCAATATTACATTGATATTACAGCAATATTTTTTCTTCTGTTTTTATATGTATGTTTTTTGCACTTTAACCAAACTGGGAAATTAACACCTGCAACCTACCAAAGAGGATATTTTGCTATATATGCCAGCCACTGTAATGCCTAAGACTGGCATTTGACAAAAAACTATTGCTTAGTATCTTATTTGATTATATCTTGAACAGAATAAGATATATTGAAGAAGAGACATTTCTGATCGGCTGATTTTGGCACTAATTTCCAGTGGTGCTTGATTTTGCTTGGTTAAAGGAATAGTTCACCCAGAAATGAAGATTTGTTGAAAATGTACTCACCCTCAGGCCACCCAAGATTTAGATGGATTTGTTTCTTCATCAGATTTGGAGAAATTCAGCGTCACATCACTAGATAGGATCACCAATGGATCCTCTGCAGTCAATGGGTGCCATCAGAATGAGAGTCCAAACAGCTGATAAAAACATCACAGTAATTCACAAGTAATCCACACCACTCCAGTTCGTCAATTAACATCTTTTAAGAAACAAATCCATCACTGAGACATTTTTAACTTCAAAGCAGTTAATTGGTGAGCAAGCAATATAATGCTGCTGCTGCATTTCTCCAAATCTGTTCTCTTGAAAAACCAAACTCCTCTACTATAAACTCAAACTGTCTTAGATGGCCTGAGGGTGAGTAAAGTTTCATTTTGAACTATTCCTTTAATGGACTAGGGAAAAGATTTAAGTGACAAATATATTTTATAATTCCATATTGATGACTAAAGACAACAATTCCTGAACTATTTCTATTTCAACAATATAAAATCTCAGTGTTCTCCACTGTTATAGAAGCTACAGAAATACTGGAGTGGTATTGTTACTTTTTATTGCTATTTTATTGTCCGCTTGGGACTAACTTGGTATTTTGCATATTCCTCATAAAAATACCTTTAGCTAAATAAATATATCATGACAATTTTGAGCCATTTTCCATCAGTTTCCTCCTGCAGCTATTTGATATAGGCTTAATCCAATTGCTGAAGCTCACACCTAAGCCAGGCGCTCACTTGCACCCACATATTGAAAAGGCAAGCTCCACCACTAGAGAGAGATATAGATATATGGGTAATAGAAAGTTAACTGAGGCCCTTCCTATAAATATGTAGTGTGCTTTATTTATATTTAATACATAAGTAACTTGGCTGGCTAAAAGACTGGTAAAATTGGGCATTCACTAGTCGCTCTAGTTGGTGGGCAAAATTAATTTCCCAACCTACCTCACCCTAACTAACCCATCTGTTTCTGGAGTCAAAATGTGTGTTGTGTACAATTTTAAAAGCTGAAACATCCCATGATGTATCTTTATGGATTTTGTTGTGTATTTATGTATTGCAAATGTTCATTAGTGTCTGTTATTTCCTCCCATTTGTGGTGTTTGTGATGTTGGTCAATGTGTAATGTGAAATTATATGTTGTGTTTATGATAGTTTCTTGTGTGTGTGTGTGTGTACCTGGTATTTATCACGTTATGGGGACCAAATGTCCCCACAAGTATAGTAATACTAGTAAATTTTGACCTTGTGGGGACATTTTTGAGGTCCCCATGAGGAAACAAGCTTATAAATCATACAGAGTGAGTTTTTTTGAGAAAGTAAAAATGCACAAAGTTTCCTGTAAGGGGTAGGTTTAGGGGTAGGGTTGGTGTAGGGCAATAGCACATACAGTTTGTACAGTATAAAAACCATTACGCCTATGGAATGTCCCCATAAAACATGGAAACACAACATGTGTGTGTGTGTGTGTGTGTGTGTGTGTGTGTGTGTGTGTGTGTGTGTGTGTGTGTGTGTGTGTGTGTGTGTGTGTGTGTGTGTGTGTGTGTGTTTCTCTAAATTAATCATCAACTGTCATTGTCATTCTGGGAACTGATATGGCAAAGAGATGCCAAGACTGAAAAAAAAAGAATTTAAAAAAAGGTTAGAAACATGCTTGTTTTATTCTGTTTCCATCTATTTTGCAGGTATTAATCGGTTACTTGGCAACAGCACATATGAAGCAGCGTTTCCTCCACATGAGGTAAAATGACTGAAATTTATTACCAGTCACAAAGTTTATTATTATTATATTTTTTTTTTTACTTCAATTTTTTTGTTACTGTTGAAGTGTTTGTGTGCAATATGGAAAACTTTGCTTTTGTATTTCTAGGGAAGTTATAAAAGCAGACATCCGATTAAAACCCATGGGGCTCAAAACCACAGACACCTTCTGTACGAGAGATGGGCGCGCTGGGGGATCTGGTACAAATACCAACCTCTAGACCTCATACGGTAAGAAACACACACACAGCAGTTTACAAAAACACAATATATATCATATAGAAGTATCTGGACACTTTTGGACACATCTATTCATATTCAGTTAATCACTAATATCTATTTGGTGATAGAGAAATGACCCCTCAAAAAGATTATTTAACATGATTATTGTGTTAGATGAGAAAAGCATTGAAAAACATTACAAAAGTAGCTTTAGAAATAAATATTTATTCAATATTGCATAAATATTGATAATAAATGGGTATTACTGTTTTTAAATCAATATTGAAATATGAAACTAAAACTGCCAGTAGGCACAAAACACAGTAACAAAACACAACTGTTGATCTGAGCCAGATATGTACTATGCATATGATTTTTTATTCATTTTGAAAACATAATTAAGTGCCTTGTGAATAAAGCCTAGAAAGCCTAGTCTTCACAACAGCTTTCAGTCTGTTTGTTTGAGCCTTTCTCAAAAGTCTTTGTTTCTGAAAAGCTCTTGGTAACTAGAAAGGCAGTCAAAGCCTGAAAGGAAATATTTGCTGTGTGAGAACAGCTTTAATCTCACTAACTCATTCATATGTGCAGGACTGTATTGGTGTAGCTGACCGCGGCTTTCTAGTGTAAATCTCAGCTGTAGTCAAATAGAGCGAGAGAAAATGCAGTCTCAGGCTCATAACAAACGTATATTGAAGCTGAATTAGATCACTCAGCTCTTAAAGTGGAGACAGGAAAATAACTGCGATGGTGATCTGCAGACTCAGCATCTCTCTGCTGGTAGCTGCTCATCAGTTTGAGAGTAAGGTCACCCTCCATTTTCAGAATGATGTAACCGTCCTGACCTGGTATGTTTTAAGTGAATGGATGTTCCTGTTTTTAGTCACCTTGAGTCTTCCCTGCTGTTAATCTACAGTATGTATCTATCCTATGTATCTGGGGCATATAGGGTCATTGTGTGTGTGTGTGTGTGTGTGTCCCGATCTATTCATTTATTAAAAACACTTTTACAATGCAATGATTTAAATAAAGTTTGCTTAGATTGGCTTAGACTATCTATTTAGCCCACACGGGCAAGTTGACATCAGCAGAAAATAAATCCAAAGTTCTGTCATTAAACTCTAGATGGCGCAGTCTGATAGGTCTAACTCAATCTGACTTAATGACATCATCACATGGCACAGCCGATTGGTTGTTTTTGTATTTGCAGCCAATGAGCTCGCTGCTCAACACTCAAATACTTGAGTAGTGCTTGCTGTAGCAGTAGCAACGCTCTTCAGAAACCCTCCTCCATCCCCAGCTCCACCTGTATAGATCTGCTAAGGGGTATTAATGTATGATATATACTGTATAGAGGTTATTTTATATATGTTATATGTGCAGTAACAGTATTTCTTACATGCTCACAGTAGCATGTTGTAAATGTATTGGCAGTAGCAAGTCTCGGTACTTGCTCTGCAGCAGCAGCGTAGATGTATGTATGTATTTTATATATTATTATTATTATTAATTTATTTTTTTGTAGCATATCCAAATAAAATTAGTTTAGTTTTTGGTATTCTTACAAACACATTGATTTTTACTAAATACATAAATAAAATAGTTTGGACACTTTGAGATACTTATTTAGCATAAAGAAAAATCTAATTCATTTAATTTTTGTAGTCTCAAAAAGACACTATTAACATTGGACAGTAGTATATTTACAGTGGTGGCCAAAATTGTTAGAACACCTGACAGATCTGAAAATATTGATCTTTTTTGCCTCCAAAACATGATTTCATTTCATAATGTTCATGAAACATGCAGATGGTTGCTCTGAGCACAAAAAATATCAGATGAAGTGATTCGTACTGTTTTTATCCACTTTTAACTTTAATGTTTGGTATGTCCACCTTTTGCAGCAATTACAGCAGCACATCTATCTGGCATAGCGTCAATATATTTCCTGCGAACTTCAACACTAATGTTATCCCATGCCTTCTGCAACTCAAGCCAAAGGCTTTCCTTTGAATGTACAATAGATCTGTCCAGTTCATTTTCCAACTCTCCCCAAATTTGCTCGATGGGCTTGAGGTCCTATATATATTAATGTTAATCAACATTAATAAATGCTATAAATATGAACGGAACCCTAATGAATGTTGTTTCTTGCTGATTTTTCATAGGCGGTACTTTGGGGAGAAGATTGGGCTGTATTTCGCCTGGTTGGGCTGGTATACAGGTATGCTGATCCCTGCTGCTTTAGTCGGCCTCTTCGTCTTCCTCTATGGGCTTTTCACCATGGACTCCAGCCAAGTAAGGTTAGTCCCTGCAGGTATGTTTAGTCATTTCAGAATAGCCCCCAGTATGCCTGGACCAGGTCCCAGTAGTCCATATGTCAAAGTTTACCCGTAATGATGCCATTTTCATTCACCAGTGTTTATCGTTTCCCTAATAAAGCACTGATTCAAATTAGTTTTTCTTTTGTGTTTCAGTAAAGAGATATGTGAGGCCAACACCACCATCATGTGCCCGATGTGTGAAGGCAACTGCAGCTCTTGGACGCTGAGTGACAGCTGTGTCTATGCAAAGGTACCGTACATCCACCTTCTACTGGCATAAACAACATAAGACCCCTTAGACAATTTCAGAAGATCAGTAAAACTGACAGATTTGTAATGTTTTGGTTTAATATAAGCCAGTCACTCAAATGGTCCTCGTCAAACATAGTGTCCCACCTCGATTTTTGTTCCTGATAATGTCATTGATTCAGTTTACTTGAGCCAGTTTGCATCTTGACATCTGTCCTTGTAATAAGATCATGATTCTGAAATGTGGGAACATGAAAAGTCAAGAAAACCAAGACAAACTACATGAAGGTCAATAAAACAATACATCTTCGTTGTGTGTCAATAAATAAAGATTATTTTCCTGTAGACATTTTAATCCAAATACAATTTGTCTTGCTGAAAAGATGTTTCTATTTGATGTTTTAGTCTAAATACATGGTTTACAGAGCAGCTTTGATTACAGAATGTCTGTTTTTTTTTTATTCTAGACTCATTACGAAAGCCTGCTTTGTCTGAAGTCAAAGATATTCATATGTTTTAAATTAGTGTTTGATCCTGGATTTTCAACATGCAAACCAAAGACAGATTCCCCAAGCTGTGCAGCCAGTACTAAGGACTAAAGATGGTTTTGTGTTATGGGAACATGGTGGTGACATGCCTAAGAGTGTCTAATATTTTAATAAAACACACATAATTGGTTCCAGAAGAGTTTTATTGCTTGAAGATTGCTCTTTCATAGCTCAGAAGACAATGTTGTCACAGTTCTTTCTTGGCAACACACTACTGTCATGAGTCTGGACTTAGGCCAGCGGTAAGCTACTGTCGTTACACCTTTCAGCAATTCGTTCCTACTGGTCCCACCTACATCCAGAGAAACAACTGTGTCACATGTTGGGAAAATCTTACCTCTGAGGATTATTTTTACAACCCACCACTGATTCCTCAGTTTAGAAGGGATTTAATACCTGCCTGCTTTCAAAAACATCTGTTACGGTTCTTCAAACTCGCTTCAAAATTCACTCAACAGGAGTTCTGCTGAAAAAATCCCCATTCAAGTCTTGCCATTCCTCCCTTATCCAAAAGGATTAAATGTCAAATACTCTTTCCACGCAGGTTAAATAAACAATTATATGCGCAGTACATAAAACCTCCTGCCAGGCCCTCAGATGCTCCTCACGACTTACAGCACAGATTTCCTCGGCCAAAATCTCCACCTCCTCAATAAACAAAGCTCCCAATGGGAAGTCAGAGCAACGGATCAGTTTGGCTTTCTACTCTAAAGGTATATCACAGTGGAGAGTCATTTGACACATGCCAATTAAGTTCTCTGCATCCTACTACTGGAGTTTTGGTGACCACCAACACTTTCTTTTGTCTCATCACCTGCTTCTTAAGGAAGTTCATAATGCAAGCTCAGAAGAAGCTTATTAACCTTATCCTGTCAATCATGTTTGAAGGATACAGTATATAAGAAGTAGATTTGTTTTCTTCTCTCCCATGATATTTGTTCAGCATCCCTCCTCCTCCCTATCTCCACCTTTAGGCCCACATGTATAACTCTGTAGTCCTATACTGTATGTCTTTAACTAATGGGGGATAGTTTGGATTTCTACTCTAAAGGTATATCACAGTGGAGAGTCATTTGACACATGCCAATTAAGTTCTCTGCATCCTACTACTGGAGTTTTGGTGACCACCAACTCTTTCTTTTGTCTCATCACCTGCTTCTTAAGGAAGTTCATAATGCAAGCTCAGAAGAAGCTTATTAACCTTATCCTGTCAATCATGTTTGAAGGATACAATATATAAGAAGTATATTTGTTTTCTTCTCTCCCATGATATTTGTTCAGCATCCCTCCTCCTCCCTATCTCCACCTTTAGGCCCACATTTATAACTCTGTAGTCCTATACTGTATGTCTTTAACTAATGGGGGATATCTAAAAGCTCAATCTCAATTCAAGATCGAGGACAAAATTATACCAATAGGGATATGTTTGCACAAGCTCTGCAATTTGGCACTTCATTTAAGTCACATTACTCTTATTTACATATGTGACTCTGGACCACAAAACCAGTCACATGGTTATTTATTTATTTATTTATTTTTAATTGAGATTTATACATCATCTGAAAGCTGAATAAATAGGCTTTCCATTGATGTATGGTTTGTTAGGATAGGACAATATCTGGCTGAGATACAACTATTTGGGAGTTCCCATAGTGTCATGACATCATGACGCAGCGTATAGTTCCCTTGGAAGGGAACATATTGGGCTATGAATATTTCCCTGGTTGCAATTTTAAAGTTGCAATTTCCTGCAAATTTGTATTCTGTGATTTTTTTTTTTTTTTTGGAAAACACACTATTTGTAATTTAAAAAAAG
>NW_015538007.1:219647-221573 GCF_001515605.1 Sinocyclocheilus anshuiensis
GTAATTTAAAAAAAGCATGAACCTGCACCCCTAACTCCACACCTAAACCTAACCATGAGGTAGTTGCACTAACACATTTACATATTTGGCAAATGCTTTTATCAAAAAAGATTTACATTGCATTCGAGGTATACATTTCTATCAGTTCATGCAGATTTAACTAATTTTCTAATTATACGTTCTTACATGCATTGCCTCTTTTCTGTCCACCAGGTGACCTATCTTTTTGATAATGGAGGCACAGTCTTCTTTGCTATCTTCATGGCTATATGGGGTGAGTCTGAATCTTTTCTATTTAATCAGTGCTCATTCACCGGCAGAAAGACAGACAGGTCAGCATTTTGTTTAAAGTACAAATTAAATAATTATAAAAGAGGCTTCCTTCAGCGGACAAGGACAGAATGAGAATCTAACAATCTGCGGTCTGCTATAATAGGATTGACTCAAAAGCCCAAGAGAAGCAGCTGTAATCAATCACCACTTTGTCCCACATTACAACAAATGATACAATCAGGTCACAGTAGACCTCACTTACAGCCCAGAAATTTCAATATTTCAAAAGTGCTTAAACTTCAGTTTACTTCTCTGAACACAAAGAGGGAGGGAAAATAGATAAGTGTTGCAGGATCGCTAGCAGTGATCACAGGTGAGTAAGTGCTTGATAATTATAATACACATTATAATGCACATGATAAAGTCTAATTGACTGGCTGAAGCCAAAGGAACACTTTCCTGGAGTGAATTTAGAGGAAAGTAATGTGAGCAGGAGACTACAGCTGGTTCTCTGAGGGATTTACAGGGCTGTAGATGTTTACCTTCAGTTGTGCTATTAAACCAAAGTACAATAGCTAGCTACAAAAAATGTTGGTTGTTTAACTAGCTCAGAAAAATTATCTTCAAAAATGTTGCGCCACCATAACAACAGCCGACCTGAAAGAAAAACCAAACTATGAAAGTTTACACTAATGCTCTTTGTGGCAAAGCTAATTGTGCTGTATGATACATTCCAGAAGGAAATTGAAATAGAATGTCTACAGTAGAAGTGTTTGCATTAACAAACTTGATATACTTGTTTTCATCGTCATAGAAGCTTAGAATGGAACAAAATGTGTATAAATAAATACTAACCTTAAATACCAATTAAATATATGTCTAAAAACATATTTATGTTAAATATAATTTTGGTAGTGTCAAACTCATTTATCTGCAGAAGCAATCCCAAGTTATCTTTCTATGGTTCTTTGGAACAATTTATTCTAACTGGTCTTTCACTGATATATATGTTGTTACGGATGAGCACAAGTAGGCAACAGGCAGCGGGTCCAAATGCAGTTTAAGATCCTTTAATGATAATCCACAGAGATATACATCCAAAATACATGATAGAACCAAGAAAGGATCACAAGAAACACAGGAGGTAACACTTATCAGCAACTCACACCGACAATAGCAGACCAGCCCTGCGGCTCGATGTTCATACTATCCATCCTAAATAGTATGTGAGATTAGAATAAGTGTGTCCCAAAGCATAGTATGTTGAAAAGAGTATGCCAAAAATCCCCGGATGGTCTACTATTTCAGGTCGATTTTTGAAGTGTGGATCCGTGCACACTCTAATGGCTAAAGTTGCCCACAATCTATTGTGCTTTGGCGAAGGATTCGGTCCAGAACTACAAACACAAATAAAACTACAAAAAACTACAGTTAGTTAGAAAAACTACAAACGTGGCGGATGTGCGCGATCAATGGTTAGGTAGAGATTGTATCACTTGACAGCCTCTTTCTTTTCATAAATATGCATGCTGGAATACCTTATTGGCACTTTTAACTCAAAAACCTTACTGACTGTAGTCAGAGCCATAGCTGGGGTTTGCGGGGCCCCGGTGCAGGTTGTACCCGTGGGCCCTGGTTGAAAGTGTGTAAATA
>NW_015538007.1:221589-229108 GCF_001515605.1 Sinocyclocheilus anshuiensis
ATATATATATATTTTAATGTCTCTGGTAACAAAACGGTTATTTCTCTTGTATCACTTGACAGCCTCTTTCTTTTCATAAATATGCATGCTGGAATACCTTATTGGCACTTTTAACTCAAAAACCTTACTGACTGTAGTCAGAGCCATAGCTGGGGTTTGCGGGGCCCCGGTGCAGGTTGTACCCGTGGGCCCTGTTTGAAATTGTGTAAATATAACAAATAAATAAATAGAACACAGATACAAATTAAACAAATGCTTTTTTTTTTCAAGTTTGTAGGTGTCCAGGTACAGAAACTGATAATAATCAATTGTAAAATATCACTGCATAGTCTTCAATGTTTACATTAAACATAGATTAATTATTGTTAAAACTACAAAGTAATTCAGTAAAGAGCTGTGAGTGATTTTCTCTCATTTAATTTCTTGGATTAACATTATGGACACAGACAGCACGAAGTAAATTAGGCACAGCCTCTTTAAGAGACAATAAATCCAATGTAATGATTCACATCTGATTTCTTTCTCAACTCTTGACGTTCACTTAAGACATAACCTAACCAACAGTTTTTATAAGGATACTCACCAAGACCGGTATTCCGACATAAACAAAACGTATTTGTCGGCTGAAGAGCAAGAAGAGGCAAAACTCAATTCGGTGTTCAAGGGGTGAGAGACACGGCTCTCTGTGCACACAGAACACAGCATGTGGGTGCTGAATTAAGCTTTTTGCATATTTTTGTGTTTGTATGTTTAAACTAGCTAGGTGTGTTTGTTCATTCAGGCGCAAGAGGACACGAAGGAGAGCTCGGTTCGGTGTTTGCACGTTGTCTGTGAGACACGGCTCTCTGTGTGTGCACTGAATACAGCACTCGTGTACTCAATTGAGTTCTTTCACATCTTCTGCTTGAATGCTTTATAATCTTTTGAATGTTTAAACTGGCAAGGCTTAAAAACACGTGCAATTGATAAGCTTTCACGACGACACGCCGCAGTAGCCCATTAACTGTCCTGAGTGTCTTTGTAGGCTGGCCTCGGCCAGTCGGTTGAAATCACTGAGCGTGATGACGTAGTGTGTAACATAATATGTCACTGAAACCATAAATACATGCCAAACCAGTTTCATCAGATTCTAATTGTCTGAAGAAGATGCACAGGCATGGCTGGGGCGTGGCTGTGTGATGTGGCATCTCATTCACCATGTCGCCACCATGTCACGGAATAGTGCCTGCCACACAAGGCTGTGAATAGCACAAGGGCTTAAGACCCTGGGGATGAATCCGAGTCCAGTCTATAAAGAATGTGCACAGAGAGGACCATCCTGCAGTGGCATAAACATCTTGTAAGGATGCACCCCTGCCAAGAGTCTTGGAAGATGCAACACTCCTAGTGGAGTGGGCCTTAATCCATTATAGGCGAAGCTGAAATTGCAGTCACAAAGACCTTTAGCATAGCAGGGGTCAAACCTGTTGACAGGCAATCCTGAAGGAACTCCAGCACTGAACTAATAGGGCAGTTGACTGGGTTCAGGTGGTGCTGCTCGCACTATGATGCAAAGAGTCCCCATTTCAGGACTTAAGACCTCCTGGTGGACTGTGGAACTCAGAATTGTTTCAGCAACATTGGTTTGGAGACCAG
Organism: Sinocyclocheilus anshuiensis; assembly: GCF_001515605.1. Lineage (NCBI taxonomy): Eukaryota > Metazoa > Chordata > Actinopteri > Cypriniformes > Cyprinidae > Sinocyclocheilus > Sinocyclocheilus anshuiensis. Next base: position 223,225 of record NW_015538007.1, read on the forward strand.
AATCTATGATTCCCCTTCGGGAACTCGAGTTGCGTTGGAAAACGCTAGGGGAACGCCTTCAGCGATACCAAGCTCTGAATCATATGTGTAATCAGTCGAATCGATGGGCGAGACGTCAGAGGCGGGTGACGTCATGACCAGGAAGCTTTAAAAGCACGTGAGGTGCAGCCGGCGTTAGCTTTCTGTCATTCAGCAAAGCTCTCTGTGTGTGTCGGTCACGATCTATGTTCTGTGAGTCTTATTTATTGTTGTCTGTCCAAAAGTTACACAAGCATTCAGCAAAGAAAGTATAAAGCTCCAACAGAAAATAAGATGTCTAAAGTAAAGACAAACAAGGGCGAAAGCAGATCGCGTTGTAGGATATCAGACCGAATCAGACAATCTTAAGATTTGGTCAAAACATGGTTGAAACATGAGGAGCCGAATTCCACAGAGGCCCAAGACAACAGGATGTTCATAAATCAGACCCTAGCACTAGCCAGTCTGAAGCAAGCCTGCTCCTTGTTGCCGCGTAACGCTAGCAACAAACGCGTCCCTCACCGGTTGGGGAGCGGTCATGAGTGGCCACCCTTCCCGCAGTCTGTGGAGTGGTCGCCATCTCACGTGGCACATCCACTGCCTGGAGATGCTGGCCGTGTTTTGATCCCTCAAACACTTTCTTCCAGACCTAAGAGATCGCCAAGTGTTGGTGCGCACCGACAACACAGCGGTGGTCTTTTATATCAACCACCAGGGAGGTCTACGTTCGCCCCGCCTCTGACGTCTCGCCCATCGATTGGACTGATTACACATATGATTCAGAGCTTGGTATCGCTGAAGGCGTTCCCCTAGCGTTTTCCGACACAGCGTCTCGTTCCCTCGGGGAACCATCGTTAAGCATCGTTAGCCAACTATGGTCACAAGTTCCATCGTTACCAACATAGTTCAACAATTCTATGTTTTGACGTAAATGGGCACTAAGTTACAACTAAGTTACAACTTACGCACTACTAAATATTTTTTCGTTGCACCATTACACGTAGTTGAAGTGTAACTCTACGTATAAACTAAATATTTACGGAAGTGTCTGGTCAGGAGTAACAGTTGGAATAAAATAGCAGACTGAGCGAACTGCATCAATATACTCTTCTTTTACCCGACAACCTTCAATCCTTTAGGCATATATGATGCTGCTGACATTTACACTCATGTACATATTAAGAGAGAGAACAATATGTGAATAAACGTACTTTGTTTCTTTTTTAGCGCGTCAACACCCCATCTACAGCACGCCTCTGTGCGCTTCGGTCCGTGTTGTGCATGTCAGATGAAATAATAAATAAATGGCATTTGTTATGTTTTTTTTTCTTTCAGTATTTATTGATCCTTATTTATTTCAGTTACAGTTTCTGAATGTTATTTACATTCACATATACATATAAAAATAGCTTACATATAGACTAATGTTAGTAATGTATAGTTTTTTATGGAAACTTGTTTATATTTTTACCGTTAGTATACATGAGGCAAAATAAGTTAGAATGAAGGATAAAATACAATTCATAGCATTTAAACAAGTTCTAATTGTATTTGAAGTATTTGAAGGTTTCTATTGGATGATTAGGGTAAACATCATATTATGCGACTATGCATTACTTTACAGAGCGTTTGCAAACTACTTGCCTTACGAACAACTGGTGCAACCAAATAATGTATAGATTTAGTTACAAACTAGCTAGAAGTTACTAAGCCTCTAGTGTGGACTTAACGTACTAATTTAAGTAAGAACTTATGAATGAAGAAGATACGTCATTGTACGGGAAACGCACCCCAGCATGATGGTTCCTCGAGAACCAATTTCACCTTCAGGCCATTTTCCTGGTTGCATTCGCACCAGCAGCAGGAATTCTGAAGCAGCCAACAGTGACGTCTTTATTCGTGGCATTTACAGACATCAACAACCGGTGAATAGAGGACGCCGTGATCTGAGCTATTTTTGTTGTGTGTCGTGTGTTTCGTGATAACAGAGATGGAATGTAAATGCAAAATTTACGCGATTGAAAGAGCATGGATATCTGACTATATATCCTATGACAACTTGCAGTGTTACATATCATTGAGACTGAAGTCCAGTTAAGCAGAGATAGCCCACAAGGTCTTTTACACCCCCGGTTAATCGTTCTTGCACATACCAACCACTGTAGAGTATGTTGAGGTGGATTGAGTATGCACATACAGTCATACACACAGACAGCTTGCTTGCAAACACATGCGGCTTCTGAAGACAAAGATACTGGTTTGGTATCTGTACTTGGTACTGTTCCAGCCACAGAGACCCAGATGGATCTGCAAGTCTAAATCCTGAGAGCTCAAATGTGAAGACAACTTTCAGCAAGAAGACTGGGCTTTAAAAATTAAACATTGTCTCTCTTCTTGGTCTTTCACTCTGTTTCTTCCCTTGCAGCTCTTTTGCTTTCAACAAAAGTGGGTCACACAGTCCTTTGGTAGAAACGAGGGGCATGTGAACTCAGAGAGTCCAGATGTTTTTGCTCTATTTTAACAGTTAAATTTAACATGAAAACCTCACAGAACTTATCTTATTTTTACTTTGATTTATTTAGTATTCTTTTTTAGTGCCTAAATCGGTTCCTGTGATATTAAGAAAAAAATGAATGCTTCTGAATAAGCTAGCTGATTACATTCTGCAAGCTAAACAGAATCTCAATGTCTACCAGTGAGATGAAAAATTATAAAATGGATAGTTCTAATCCAAAATCCTGATTGGTTGCACATTCAAAGCTGGTGTAAAATGTTGATGAACATATATCTGTGATTACACATGCACTAAGATGTTATTATATCCAGTCTTGTGGGGCTATTTTGGTGCAACTTCATGAAACCAACAATCTGCATGGAAAAGACAAAAGTATCTGAAACAACAACACTTGTGGAGTGGAGAAATGAAAGAATTGCCTATGTTCAAGACAACATTTAAAGGCCTTCGTATAAGCTAATATGTACTTTTAATAATAAAAAATAAATAAAATAAAAATGAATTTTTGAATTTGTACATCTGTTTTATTGATTGATTGATTGATTGATTTTGCATTTTAATTAAGATTGTTAATATAACTAAATTTAAATCATTTTAATAATTTTAGGACTAGGTTCCCCTTTGAAGTTTGCCACAGTCCCATTGTGGGCCCTGGCTCCCTGGTTGAGAACCATTGCATTAAATGTCATATGAACCAAATGTGGGAGTTGTATCTATATTATATCAGGTTTTTCATATTGATTTTTTGAACTTTTGAACACAGCATCATCTTTCATATACGGAAATACAAAACAGCTCTGGTCATGTGACTATTTACAACATGTAAAAATCTTCCACATGCATTTATAAGCAGTCAGTCCTTTTATGTTCCGTTGACAGAATACATCAATAACATCTTTTAGACCCTTCGAAACTTTGGACACAAATGGGATTAAATGGGCTATAAACATGTTGAACTTCAACAAACTTCCTCACCAGTTGTTATTGACAGTAATTGACCTAGAAAACGACTATGCAAATGCCCACAAGAGCGTTCCTTTCGGCAAGGAGATTTATGATCCTAATGATACCTGAAATTGAGCTTGCATAGTTAAAGCGCTTGTTTTCATGTATGTGCATTGAGTATGTTTGGGCCTAAGATGACCTTCTTTAGTCACCTTACCTAGGTGAGCCTGGTAACTTTAAATATCTGAAAGCTCTTGTTGTGTTGACGTCTTACCACTTCCTCTTGTGCTATCACAGCCACAGTATTCCTTGAGTTCTGGAAGAGGAGAAGGGCGGAGCTAACATACGACTGGGATTTGATTGACTGGGAGGAAGAAGAGGTGAGCCTGCTTTCCTGTTTAAATCGACTTTGAGCTGAAATCGTAATGCTTTCTGTTTCTTTAGAAATATCAGAATCTTTTGAGACCTGTTAAAATGACCATTAAGTTCATGAGCAACTGTAACTGGTGTATGGCCAATCTATGTGCTGTCTGTTGTATTTCCTATAGTATAAATCCTGTGTCATGGTGTGTTCTGTGAGTGTGCCTCCTACCGTATCATGTTGTGTTGTGCATGCCTTGCTCCTAATGTGAAAACTACTCAAGAGTGTTCACACTGACAGCGATTAGTTTTGACAAAGCATCTGTTGATGCGTGCCATTGTTGAGTTGGGAAAAGTTTAAGTTCATGCATATCCGTCTCCTGTAGATATTTAACAGACCTAAGAGGCGTTAATTTGACTGCAACCCAGGCTCATTGGAAAAACCTTTTCACCAAATGATATTACATTGCTTCTTGCATGTTTAGTGTTAACAAAAAGTAAATGTGGGATGAAAAACACATTTGCTTGAGGCTTTGAGCTCTTTTATGAATGGTGTTTCATAGGACTTGCACCTGAGTGCTCCTGCTGCACCGGGTGAGCTATCGAGCAAGTTTGTCAGAAAAGTTATATGTTGAGCTGGTAATGTGATGCTAACATCAAAATATATTAGTTTACAAATCATGCACTATGGTAAAAGTGTTATGAGGTTATAACTTTATATTGTGCAAATAACCATACGAAAATAAGTCTTTATTAATCTAATCTGTCCCTGTAATCATAATTTGTGTGAAAAGGAATAAAAGCTGTTGGTGTTTTACTGTTACTAGTGTTTATTTCAGCTGGAAACTGCAGTGAATTGTAAGTATAGGTAAGTTTTTGACATTTTGAAAAAATGTAGGTAGAGGCATGTATTTCCAATGTGCCTGTGTTGTTTCTTTGTGAGCAGAAAAAATGATTTTTCTTTGCCTACATTCAATTAACTGGAATTCTATGGAATTTCCACCAATTCATAAACAATTTTAAAAAAGTAATTGCAACTTTTATTCTGACTTTTTATCTTGTGAAAATTTATCTCAAAATTCTGACTTTTTTCTCATAATTGCCAATTTATATCTTGTGATTCCAGCTTTTCTAAGAATTGTGAGATAAAAACCCATAATTGTGAGTTATAAAGTCCGATTCTGAGGAAAAATAAGACTTACTGTTTTCTTTAAACCTTGCAATTCTGACTTTATAACTCACAATTGCGAGTTTCTATCATGTAATTCTGAGAAAAAAGTCAGATTTGCAAGGAAAAAAGTAAGAATGTAAGAAAAGTAAGAATTTTCAGGTGAAAAGTCGCAATTACCTTTTTTTTTTTTTTTTCAGTTGTGGAAACAGGCTTACATAGCATTCTGAGTGCACTTAGTTCATGAATTAATAATCGTTTATTCTAATCATATGATGTATTATTTGTTGTCAAAATAGAAACACATTTGAAAAAGTCTCTAGGTTACGTATGTAACCATGGTTCCCCGAGGGAACGAGACGCTGGGTCGAAATCGCTTTGGGGGGAACGCCCCTGCGTGACCGCGTTCTGAAGCACTTGTCAAATCAGTCCAATTGAGTAGCGAGACGTCACGAGCGGGGTGACGTAAGCACCAGAAAGTATAAAAGCGCATCCGGCAGAGCGCAAACCAGCTTCGATGAAGTAACGCCTGGAGGGATGCAGGGAGTATGGCAAAGAGACGCAGCGTCTCGTTCCCTCGGGGAACCATGGTTACATACGTAACCTTCACTGAGGAGGATTGGGCACCGTATACTGAGGTGTTATCCTTTCCTCCCCAGGTGGGGCTGCCCTCAGGGACCTGACAATGGTAGGACTGTTTAGCCGAGGTCCTCTTAGACAAAATAACGGTCCGCAGATCCGTTTTCGGTCTAGAAGACCCCGACAGAGAGCGTCGCCCCGACCCCCGATCTTCTGTGGAGGGGTGTGGGTTGCAACGCTCTGTTTTTTTTGTTTGTTTTTTTTTGAGACTGGCGATATGAGGAGCTTGACGGCTTGGG
>NW_015538007.1:229358-229677 GCF_001515605.1 Sinocyclocheilus anshuiensis
AAATCGATTTCGACGCAGCTCGAGTTCCTGAAGGGGAACGTATTTTCCAGTTAAGACCCATTGCACAGCACACCAATAACGTTTGGGCATCCAGTAGTGGGAATATACTGTACACCGGTACAGTAGGTGAATGAAGTACATTCACCTTCCAACTTCCTGTGATAAAATCTCAGTGTGAACAGCTCTTCGTGAACCACATATCATCAGCATGTGCAGAGTGATGGCGAATTGATGTTCTTTGTATTTTTTATTTTGTGTGTGTGTGTGTGTGTGTGTGTGTGTGTGTGTGTGTGAAATCCTTTATTTATTTATTTTAAGG
>NW_015538007.1:230108-231719 GCF_001515605.1 Sinocyclocheilus anshuiensis
TGGTGTTTGCATTTGTTGCACTGTAGATTTCTGCTGCTGCTAGTTTCTGTATAACAGTGGTTCTCAAACTGTGGTTCATGCACTAACAGTGCTACACAATCCTCTTTTCCTGTGGGGATGATGTACTTTTCTAGGCCAAAACCGGTAAACATGTTCGCACTTTAGCACTTCCGGTTTCATTGTCCTGAAGTTTATTCAATGGGTTTTTGGAAAAAAGGTATGTGTGAAATAAGGTTTGTGTTTTTTGTTGAGGGAACCAGGGTGATGCTAACTTCCAGGTTGCCATACAAAAATACATAATCACTGCGGCACTCTATTTTCCCTTAGATATTCATAGAAGACTATTTCAAAAGCAGTACACATTTTCATTGCTGATATTATAGTTATTAAATATGTTTATGGGTTTATTGTGCATGTAAGAACTCCTTATTAGTGCTTAGTGTAGATGTAGTGTAGCAGCATGTGTATGCGACGCAAATTTATTTAAACAGATTTTTTTTTTCACTTCCCCCAAATATTTTGTTTCTAATTTCTAATCAGTTCACCCAAAAACAAAAGTTCTGCCCTTATTTACCTACTAACATCGTCTTTGTCTTTGTCTTTCTTTCTTCTTGGCACACAAATGGTTAACTTTGAGAGCTACAAAAAGGCTTTTTTATTTTTATTTATTTATTTTTTTTTTTTACAAATAATGACTTTGGTCATAAACCTGGTCATAAGCCTATCGCATTTCTTCAGTAGGCTTGGAATGTAGCACACTACTTGCATGGACTACTTTTATGATATTTTTAGAGTGCTTTTTGTCTTTTTTAGAACAGTGATCATTGTATGGAAAAGAGCAACAAATTGAAATTATCTTCTTTTTTGCTCTATGAAAGAAAGAAAGATATATGGGTTTGGAAAAACAAATGGTTGAGTAAATAATTACATAATTTTCATTTTTGAGTGAATCCTATTATATTTTTGTGTTTCTAATATTTAGCCTACGTTCTTACATTGACGTACCAGATCATTGTATGGAAAAGAGCAACAAATTGAAATTATCTCCTTTTTTGCTCTATGAAAGAAAGAAAGATATATGGGTTTGGAAAAACAAATGGTTGAGTAAATAATTACATAATTTTCATTTTTGAGTGAATCCTATTATATTTTTGTGTTTCTAATATTTAGCCTACGTTCTTACATTGACAGTGCGGGAGACTGATAAGTAAAATGGTGACTAGGTGATACTTGGATGGTGTGATTTGATCAGATGTGATAATTGGCCTGAAAAGTTTGAGAACTGCTGCTGTATACAATCCCTTCTATATTTAACTATCATAATGTGGACTGTACTAATAATAAATATATCTCATGTTGAGGCATTGAAGTGTCTCATGTTAACTCATTGAGCTCATGTAAACAGCCTCTGGATTGTCATCATCATGCCCAACCAAAACAGATGATGATGTTGAACATCTGTGTGTGATGAGAATCATTCATGAGATCTGAGTAAAGATCTTCAAGCAAGTCTTTCAAGAGTAATATGATGTGAGTGTGTGTGTGTGTGCGCGTGTGTGTGTGTGTGTGTGTGTGTGTGTGTGTGTGTGTGTGTGTGTGTGTGTGTGTGTG
>NW_015538007.1:231841-238884 GCF_001515605.1 Sinocyclocheilus anshuiensis
TGTGTGTGTGTGTGTGTGTGTGTGTGTGTTTTTTTTAAAGGAGGAACTACGGCCCCAGTTTGAAGCCAAATACTCCCGGAAGGAGAGAGTAAACCCCATCTCAGGGAAACCAGAGCCCTTCCAGCCCTTCACAGACAAACTCAGCCGACTCATGGTGTCTGTTTCGGGAATCTTCTTCATGGTAGGACTCTGTGTTCGAATTTTTCCTAAAGCTACAACAAGCAGATCAGAATAATTACCACCCCGTCATGAAAATTGGGATGAGAATTGTGCGGAATTTAACTATTCTGGTTTCACTTCCTTTTGTTTCTTAACAATTTCACAAACACTTGTATATTTTAAGATGTCCTTGTAGAACGTATGCGTATAATTAATTAACATTTTAGCTTACTATATTGTTAGGGTAAAGTTTGGTTAATTGCTTATAATTGTTCATAATTTGCTGTTATTACTATAGTAAATACATGTATCGTGTAACAAGCGTACTGCAAAACTGAGTGTTACACAAATATTTTAGCAATTTAATTTTGCAGACGAAGGAATGGAAAATATTTAGAAAATATGTTTTATTTTGCAGTGTCTTTTTTTCACGTGTTATATGTACTTATTATAGTAATAACAGTAAATTATGCATAATTGCATGCAGTTACCCCTAAAACAAACCCTTATCCTAACCCTTACCATATTGTGAGTACAAGTTATGAATTAATGTTACTCAGTACTTAATTGCATAACAATGACGTCTTAAAATAAAGTGTAACCATTATTTCATAACAGGCTGCTGAGAGCATTACATTCAATAAGTAATGTTTTCGGGGGTAACACTTTATTTTAAGGTGTCGTTGTTACACACGTTACATGTTCTTACTATTATAATAACACTAAATTATGCATAATTACATGCAAGTAACCGTAGGCCAAACTCTAACCATATAGTAAGCACATGTAGTTAATTAATATACTCCGTACTTAAATGTATAATTACACCATAACAAGGACACCTTAAAATAAAGTTTAACCAGAATAAATAATATTACTCGATACTCTTTTGTGTAATTACACTGCAATAACACAAAAGCCAAATCATGTCTGTGTACAGGCCAAGAAAAGGTAGAATTGCAGATATTTGCAGACAAAATTATCCTCTTAAGATGCATTTGTACTTGGTATGATGCATATGTTACATATTGTATGCCGGTGTTTCATCCACAAATGCAAAAGAGTGCAGACGTCACAGCTGAATGTCATGAAAATCCATAAGCATCCATCACCATCATCAGTTACGAACCCTATTTGTCACCCTAAAGAATATTTAAAATGAAAACAAATAAAAACTTTAAATATGATTTTTATTGATTAAAGTTAGATCATAAAGCTGCACTATACCATAAATAACTGTCTCCCTCTGGTGGCCTTGAATTAAAAGGCAATGCATATCAAAACTATACCTAACTTCTGCAAGATTCCGATATAGATCCATCTATTTATAATATTCCAGTCTGACACCTCGTTCACCTCTCGTCATCTTTCTTCCAGATCTCTCTGGTCCTGACAGCCGTGTTCGCCGTGGTGGTGTTCCGGCTCATTGCCATGGAGAAGTTTGCTTCCTTCCAGTGGGAGTTTGTGAAGAAGAACTGGCAATTCGCCACATCAGGCACTGGAGTCTGCATCAACTTCATGATCATCATGTCTCTGAATGTGGTTAGTCCTGAAGGCAGAGACACAATAAAGTTTTTGCACGAAAGTTTCACACAAAAAGAGAAAAAAGGCTTTGACACAAGAAATCAAATGAAAGCAAAACACGCTTTGAAGCAATAAAACGATTATTACAAAATAAAAAAAAAATAAAAAAAACTTTAATGCAAAATAAAACTTAGTGTGAAAACATAAACGGATATATTCTCTCTCCTGAAATGGTACCATGGGAATAAAATAAAGCATATCATGGAATATATTATAATATTGTCAGCATTAATTAGTGCTGTCAAACGATTAATCGCGATTAATCACATTCAAAATAAAAGTTTTTGTTTGCATAATATATATGTGTGTACTGTGTATATTTATTATGTATATGTAAATACACACACATGCATGTATACATTTCAGAAAAATGTTATGTTTATATATTAAGTATATTTATTTATAATATAAATTATATGACTATAAATATAGACATGTAAATACATGTAAATATTTTCAAAATAAATATTGTATGTACAGTATGTGTTTTTATATATACATAATAAATATACTCAGAACACACACTTATATTATGCAAACAAAAACTTTTATTTTGGATGCGATTAATCGCGATTAATCGTTTGACAGCACTAGTATTAATAATAATAACAACAACAATATTCAGTATAATTTGTGTTGTCAATCCATGAGATTCAATGTGGTTTTCGTGGCATGGCTGTTTTCACGGCACCGGCCAATCAAAAAAATCCTTTTTTTACATTTCTCATTTCACAGCATCTCAGATGTTGGTCTGGTTATTCTAAAAAAAACAGAGCCTCAAAATGAAACCATCAAAATGATTGACTACTATTACATGTTGTCGCTCCCAGACATAAAACATAAGGCCAGCAAACGTAAACTTTATTAAAGCGTTTTGTCTGCATCCTTAAAACAGCAAGTCATTGATTCAATAAAAGAGTGAATTTCTGGGCGGTAACAACCTAATTTCCATTTCTATGTGGCACCAATGTGACAATTTTATTTTCCTGAAGACAAGAGATGAAAATGCCACTTTCTCTAATAATATCATTGCAACTTAGTTGGAAATATAGCAACTTACATTAACTTTCAAAAGTTTGGGCTTAGTACGTTTTTTTTTGTGTGTGTGTTTTTACGTTTTTTAAAAGAAGATGCTCACTAAAGCTGCATTTATTTGAGAAAAATGCAGTAAAGATGGTTATATTGTGAAATATTATTACAATTGAACAGTTTTCTATTTTAATATATTGTAAAATGTATTATGATCATCAAAGCTGAATTTCCAGCATCATTACTCCAGTCTTCAGTGTCACATGATCTTCAGAAATCATTCTAATATGCTGATTTGCTGCTCAAGAAACATTTCTGATTATTATCAGTTATTAACAGTTGTGTTGCGTCATGTTTTTGCAGAAACCACAATGCATTTTTAGAATGCTTTGATAAACAGAAAGTTCAAAAGGGCAGCTTTTTTTTAATGGAAATAATTTGTACCATTATACTGTCTCTCTTGATAAATGCATACTTATCGAATAAAATTATTAATGTCTTTTAAAAGTGAATGAATGAATGAATGACCCCAAACTTTTGAGTGGTAATGTATGTTATATTAACAACTTGTTGGTTATTATAAACCGTGTATTAAATGTATTATTTATGGTATTTATTTATTTATTTATTTATTTTCATCCTTCTCTGTAATGCTACTGAGTGGATTTTCTTTTACCCATCAGGTCTATGAGAAAGTGGCCTACCTACTTACAAACCTGGGTAAGTATTGATTTAGTCAAGGTTACTATTGATTGAGTGAGTGTAAAATTCTTGCGGTCTGTGAGAAACTTTCCTCATGCCTGTAACATGCGGTGCATGGCTAAAATACTGCTCACTTGTGATCTAGAGCATCCACGGACAGAGTCAGAATGGGAAAACAGCTTTGCCCTCAAAATGTTCCTCTTCCAGTTTGTCAATCTCAACAGCTCGACCTTCTACATCGCTTTCTTTTTAGGAAGGTAAGCAACTCTTGATCTTGTCGATGCATTGTTCAGTACTTCATTCGCCCAGATTGTACCACTTGAGATCTGTTCATCGACTCATACAGGAACTTCGTGGCGCTAGCGCACATGCTAACACAACCGCCTCCCTCACAATAGCATGGCTAATTGAATTTCAAAGCTAATTTCACATGTGTTATTGTGATGTGTGTGTATTCCGCAGGTTTGCTGGCAGGCCGGGTGACTATAATAAGCTGTTTCACCGGTGGAGGATGGAGGAGGTGGGTGAGACAAGGCAGTAATGAGTTTTCTCACACTTGGTTATTATTGCCCTTCGGCATGATCAACATTCCCCTATCAAATATCGGCCTCAGTTATGCAACTGCCATGAGATTTCAATAAAAACTGTCATTATTTAGAGCAGACTCTCTCATAATTGCCTCAACATAACAACTGTGGTTGCTCATAACACTAGTGTACTGATTTAGATCTAGTCTGTGTACAGCATGTAATATAATCAAAAGCGCCCTTATGAAAAACAAATGTGCTTAAGTGTATTGAATTCAAAACGTAGAAATCTTAATCTTAAGAACTGCACTTGCAGACAGTATTATTTTAATGAAATAAAAGGCCACTTAAGTGTAACTACAGAAAGAGTCCTCTTAGATTACACACCCTACTTTTAAAAAGTGCTATTATCAAATTAAAAGTTTTACTTTAAAGTACATTTTAAATCACTGTTTTACTAATTTTTGTTGTGTTTTAAGGAAGTACTTTTATTTTGATGTGATGACTAGCATGTAGAGTACTGGGTTATAATTTTGTGTGTTATTCACAGTGTTGGGCAGTAACTCATTACTTAGTAACGCGTGACTGTAATTTGATTACTATTTTAGTAACGGAGTAATTTAACACGTTATAAATTTCAAAATAGTAATTAGAGTACAGTTACAAGCCGAGGTCTCTATACATTACTGCCGCGTTACATTGCTGACAGAATGCAGTGTTTTATAATCTAGACCTTGTAAAAAGGATGTAGCACACACGCTGTCGAGTCAAGTGCCAGTGGATTAGAGACCTGCTCCCGCGAGACCCGACGCAACAGAGCGCGGCATAATGTATTTTAGAGATTATAAATGCAGCACTCTTTGCTGGCATTGTCATGACAAACCATGCGACCATTCGAACATGACAGGAGAGAGACTAAACAGTTCGCAGCCGCTTGCTTTAGTTAAAAATAACAGTGTTCTGTGAATGTTGATGCTTTAATAACAAATATTTATCAGGAGCGTGTATGCTGGGATTTCATAAATTTCATGGAGAAAAAAGTAATGTAACTAGTAATGTAACTAATTACTAATTACTTTTGAAATAAAGTAATCAGAACAGTAATGTGACTACTTTTAAAGAGTAATCAGTAATCAGTAATTTGATTACATTTTCAGAGTAACTTGCCCAACACTGGTTATTCAGTATTACAATTAAAAGTTAATATATTTTAAATGTACTAAACTGCAACTTTACCATTACAAATATGTAAGGTAACACTTTATTTTAAGGTGTCCTTGTTACACATGTTACATTTACTTACTAAATTAATAACAATTAATTATGCATAATTAATTGTTATTAATTTAGTAAGTAAATGTAACATGTGTAACAAGGACACCTTAAAATAAAGTGTAACCATATGTAATTATTATAAATATTTAAATACACATATGAGTGTCAATGGGAATGACGTTGTAATACATTTTAGTTTACCATGAATTCTTGTCAGTACATTCAGCAGAACATTTTAACCATGTTTCAAAGACTATAGAAGTAATTATGAAATAACTTTATTTACAGTCTGTGCACTTATGTGTACTTACAGTGTAGTTACATAAAAGGTACTGTAATGTAAGGTAACTACATGGGTTAAGGTTAGGTTTAGGGATAGGTTCAGGGTTAGTACCTAGTTATTACCTAGTTATTGTAACAGCTACATGGTATGTACATGCGGAACCGGACTGGAAATAAAGTACTACCCATATACAGTCATTTAGTGGGTCAAAACACTCTAAAATTATAGTAAATGCATTTATTCAAAATTTTGACTTTATAATGAATTAAATGCAATTAAGTGTCAAAGAACATTACATTCAGTTTAGACTTAAGTTTATCCTTTTAAAGTATATTATTTCCTTAATAATATTGTTTTTGTAAAATGTGCTAAAGTGTACTTCTATTTCACAAGGGTAACCTAAATGTATATGTATTTTTTTCTTTTTAGTGTCATCCCAGTGGTTGTCTGATTGACTTGTGCCTACAGATGGGAGTGATTATGGTGTTGAAACAGATCTGGAATAACTTCATGGAGCTGGGCTACCCGTGAGTATGTGGCGTCAGACCTTGGGAGGCCATGAAACATGATGATCGGGCCCTCCTGCAATCTTAAAACACAAGATTGTTAAACAATCTCAAAGTCTGGGACAAAGCTGCTCTGTGTTCATATGTTCGGACTATAAAACACTTTGCTAACAACAAATGTTGTATTGTCGATTTAACTGATTCTGAATTTTGTTTAGTCTCTCTCCTGTCATGTTCGAATCACACAGTATTGTATATCGTGTTTATCACAATGCAGGTGGCATGTCAAATTGCTCTTGTAAACCCATTTTCCTCTCAGATGGAGCTGGTGTAAATGGCATTTTGTTTGATTGTATTGCTTCTTTCTTAACCCCTAAACTTACACGGTATTCAGATTTACAGATTTATTCGTGTCACTTTGTCATGCCTTTCTTTATCTTTCTTTATACACTTTATTTCATAAGATCCAACTTTGTTATTGAGTGTATGAACACAGAGGTCAGTGTTACTCAATTATTAGCCCGAACAGGAGGTGTTTGCAGCACTGAACATTCAAAGAGAGATTTTTGTCCTTAGTTCCAGTCCACTGCGTTCACGGCTGACTGATTTTGCCAACCCTGCAGTACAGAGAGAAATGTATGCCTCATCAGAAAGAGCCTCGACAACAGAGTGTACTTAACCATGACGAGGGATGTTAGTTTAGATTAACATTAATGTGCTCTGTTCAGTGTTCACAGAAAAACGGCAACTCTGCTATTATTAACTTGAGCTTATTTTGTTTTAAAGCCTTTTTCGGGGAACTTCTCTTCCCTTGTAAACATGAAGTGTACTTAGTTGTATTGAATGTGCAGTACACTGTTTAAAAGCGCACTTTGTAACAACATCAAATTAAAAGTTTTAAATATTTGTGTTTTAAAGGGGTCATATGATGCGATTTCAATTTTTCCTTTCTCTTTGGAGTGTTACAAGCTCTTGGTG
>NW_015538007.1:238894-258186 GCF_001515605.1 Sinocyclocheilus anshuiensis
CACCTCGCTTTTCAGACCGATGAGCTTTGTAAAAATCGACGCGTTTCAGAAAGGCGGGGCATAGAGGAGAAACAATAATGTACAGTATGTGGAAAATAATGTGTTTTTTGAACCTTAAACCACATAAACACATTGCATTACACCAAATACACAAAATAATGTTCTTTTTAGCAACATCATATGACCCCTTTAATCATCTTTTGTTGTGCTTTGAAGAAGTACACTAATTTGCTGACTAGCATACTAAAGCACATGTACTACTCAGGTACTTGATTATTTATTATTTGGCCATAACCATCACTCTTCATTATCAAATTTAAAGTGTTTTTTCCCCCTCTTGTTCCTTGCTCAGGCTGCTGCAGAACTGGTGGTCCCGGCGTAAGATGAAACGAGCAGGAGAGCAGAATAAGAGTAAAGAAGAGCTGCCGCAGTGGGATAGAGACTGGAACCTGCAGCCCATGAACGCACACGGCCTGGTGGACGAGTATCTGGAGATGGGTGAGTCCTGCTCGACAACACCTACTGTGAGATCTTTTGAAGTGCGTAATTTTCTGTCATGGTGAAGCCGAAGTTAGTTACCTAGTTTAAGTTAGTTAAACCGTCATGATAATAGCTGCCTTAATAATAACACATCTAAATTAATGTAACTGATGGTTGAAGATAACTGCTTTGCCCTCGAGTACTGAGATTTGTTACCACCACAGTAACACAAAAACATATTACAGTAAGTATATTCATCAGGGCGGCATGCTTGCAATGCATTGTGCAAGCGTTTGTGTGAGTGATTGCTTGTAATCTAGATGGGTTGCAAGTTTCGTCTGTTTTCTGTACAGTTCTACAGTTTGGTTTCACTACAATCTTTGTGGCGGCATTTCCTCTGGCTCCTCTGCTTGCTCTGCTCAACAACATCATCGAGATCCGATTAGACGCCTACAAGTTTGTCACGCAGTGGAGGAGACCGATGCCTGCTCGCGCTACTGACATCGGTTGGTCCTTTTCACCTCAATTAGCCTGGTGTCAGTTTATTCCAATCTAAATGCAAGAAACACAAGAGTTAACTTAATTTAGTCTGTTGTAAATATAGATTGTTAGCATGAATATTCACAATAAATAGGATACATCAATTCTTAATGTTCTTTAATGTAGCAAATTACTTTATAGATTCATGGGTTATCTGTTCTGACAAATGTCAATATATTTTGATTTGATAGATTTGTTTATTTATTTTTTTTAATTAGGTATCTGGCATGGTATCCTGGAGGGAATTGGAGTCGTGGCTGTCATAACAAATGCCTTCGTCATTGCCATCACTTCGGATTACATCCCTCGCTTTGTCTATGCTTTCAAATATGGGCCCTGTGTGGACAAGGGTTACCGACATGAGAAGTAAGATTTCAAAATAGCTGCGAGCAACAATTACAGGGCCAAACACACCAGTGGCATGTGCATTGTAAAGCTGAGCAGATTTATTTGGTTAGCATCTCTATTGGTGATGGGTGGTGGCCAAGATGGTTCAGCTTCACCTTTTGCATTATCAGTGCATTTCTGGGAAACTATTTTGAAAATCAGAAATTGACAGATTTTTATGGAATTTATCTGCATCAAGTCAAATTGGACTGACTGTATTTAGACATAAAATTATGAATTTGTGTGAATCTCTGTGTTCCTAATGCTGTGTATTTGCGTTTTGTGTGTCTTTACACAGATGTCTAAGAGGATACTTGAACAACAGCCTGTCTGTTTTTGATATGGGTGAATTGAAAAATGGGAGTTATCATCCTCGGTACTGCAGGTACGGCAACACTCATGCTACAGTTTCATGTTGTTATATGCTTGTTCTTCAGTTGGGTTTTGTCTTTTTCTCAAGGTAAATTTGTCTTATTCCCCTCTACAGGTATCGGGATTACAGAGCGCCTCCATGGAGTCCTGAACCCTATGATTTCACCCTGCAGTTCTGGCATGTTTTGGCTGCCAGATTAGCCTTCATCATAGTATTTGAGGTCAGTGCTATTTAACAATTTAACAATATTATCTTAGTAATGCTTTACACCATTAACAATCTCAGCCAACATTTCATGGGAGCCAGTGTAAGCACAAAAATGGACTTGAGGTATGGGCTCTTAATGGGTTTGTCCACAGGTTCCATGTAGGACCTATTTGAATAAGTCCATACTGGAGCTAATACAGACAAGACCGACAAGGAACTCATGGACAACCCCATTTAGAGCCAATACTGGAGCTAATTCAGACAAGACCGACAAGGAACTCATGTAAAACCCAATTTAGAGTCCATAATGGGGATAATTCAGATAGGGCCATCGTGGAATTCAAGTGGGGCTTATTCAGATAAGGATGATAAGGAACCTATGGACAAACCCATGTTGAGCCCATACCTCAAGTTCATATTGTGCCTACATCGGCCTCACCTTAAATTGTTGGCTTGGAGAAGCTATTTTGAAATTTTAGTTTGCAAAGCTACAAGCTATGTATAAGTAGTTAAAGTAAACCTGCTCTTTGATAAAGCTTACATGGTTCTAGTGCAAGGTTCTAGTGCAGGGGTCTCCAAACTCAGTCCTGGAGGGCCTGTGTCCTGCAGAGTTTAGCTCCAACTTGCCTCAACACACCTGCCTTGAAGTTTCTAGCATGCCTAGTAAGACCGTGATTAGCTCGTTCAGGTGTGTTTAATTAGGGTTGGAGCTAAACTCTGCAGGACACCGGCCCTCCAGGACCGAGTTTGGAGACCCCTGTTCTAGTGTAATGGAGGCCAGCTAGTACAGACTATGTGGGTAAACCTCATTTCCCTGGCCTCAGGAAGCACAATAGTGACTGGTATTAGAGGCTGCAGCTTTTAGAGTCCTTGTTAACGTGCCTGATTTCCATCGCTGTTCAGACTCCGCTTGGAGTGGTACAGTGGTGCCATGACCCGGATGGGAGTGAGGTTAGGAGGGTGAGTGTAACAGAGTCCAACTGGTATGTGATAACTACAGTATGCAGGTAAACCTCACTCTCCTGGCCTCAGGAGATGCATTAGCCACTGATGCAAGAAACTGAGGTTTTTAGCGTCATTGTTAACATGCCTGACTCCCATGCCAGCTATTGTCTATTCAAGCCATGCTTGGAGTGGGCAGAGAGGAACTGGTAACACTAGCGCAATGTATCAAATCTTGGGAGCCAGACTTTTGACTTTTGGCAAATAGACTTATTCTGGCAAAGAACCATGAGAATATGTTAATTTTGGAAAAAAATCTGTAGAATGTCCAAATAAGCAGTATTCTTAAAACAATATGAAAAAATACCTAAATCACCTATTACTACTGAAATTCTAAAGTGCTCATTGTCATGGGACTTTGATGGCACTGGTCTTCCTTCACACAAGGCTAATTTAGCTACTTCTCAGTATTGCAATGCAACCTAAGATTATTTCATGTTTGTGATTTTTCCATTATCTGTTATATTCTCCATAGCACCTGGTGTTTGGCATTAAGACCTTCATAGCCCATATGATTCCAGACATGCCCAAAGACCTGTGTGATCGCATGCGCAGGGAGAAATACCTGATGCAGGAGATGATGTATGAGACGGAACTGGAGCACCTGCAGAAAGAGCGGAAAAAGAATGGCAAACGTTATCACCATGAGTGGCCTTAGCCATGCCTGTCCATAAATACACAAAAAATGCCCACTGGAGAACCTCATACACTACCCACAAAAGCACATAAAGACTTGAGAGCGGCGAACAAGCGTCCTTGCAACATGCAAACCCGCAGCACATATGTGAATATGGACATTCATGTACAACCGTTCTGCTACCTTGGATAGCTAGCTTTATTGACTCCATGCATGGGCTGCCCACTTTTCATTGCTGTGACAAACCAGGGAGCGGTTTCAGCGTTTGGGGTCAAAACCTGATCTCCGGGTGGCCCTTTAGAGCCAGGAGTTGGCAGTTGTACTCTGCACCAAAGAGGTTCTTCTCAATCACATGATCCCTACCTGAGACCTCCGATTATCCTATATTTTCATACTGCTGAGTAGTTCTAAATCTTTAGTGATTGGCTACTTAAAGTTTTGGCTCATTAGCTAAAAGTAGCTATGAAAGCAGTCTGGCAAAATTATGGATTGGGATAAGGAAGTTTGAGAACCACTATACTAAAGAAAGTCATGACTGGGCGTTTTGTCGATAGAAATGTGTCTTGAGGGTATGGAATGAATGAGATTAGTTTGAAATCAAGCGGAAATTAAATAAATTGGATTTCCGAAAGCACAACTGCCTTCTTAATAGTCAACAAATGTGTGTGCCAGAGTACGCTGCAGAGCATGAAGGAGTTTCACTTCCGCAAACCACCGCTTTGTCCATGTGAAGCATCATCAACACTGAGATCAATGGATTACAGTGTTTTCTGACACACTGTAAACTCCAGTATGTAGGTGGGAAATATCATTCATTGAACACGCATCCTTCCCAGCATGGCCTGCAGTGGCGCTGCTCTTTCATCTGTGTTCTGTAGTAGTTCTGAATGGAGCACTTGTGCGGTTGGACTGTTTACTATGCAGATGAAGGGCTTTTGGAGTTCCTGTTTTCTGCTTGCCTACTTGTCTGCGTCTCTGTGCGTGGCAGCTATCATCCCGCTGTGAAGCAGTTCTCTACCTGGTGACCAGGCAACGTGAAGACGTTTACTTACGAACATATTTACCGATACGCCCTCTCTCTTCGCTTGCCAGCATCTCACATTGTGATTCTTGTTACAAAAGTGGTTTCTGGTAAAGGTTACCAAATAAAAATCAGTTTGTTTATGCAAATGAACAGTTTTTATGTACTGCATCGCCTTGAAAAGATATGCAGATCTGTCTTTCAGTACAATAAGTCATTTTGTGTAGGCAAAATAAATAAAACAAATAGCCAATATTGGCAAAATGGTGATATACTGTAAGTAACATGCATGATTTTTTTTAATTGCATGTTGTTTCTTTGTTTTTCATTATTTTATAAGACTATGTCCTTTGTTCATATGCCTGGTTTTGTAGCGTGTGTGAGCTGAATTGATGTGTGAGTGTGGCTGCGTTTGTTGCTCAGCTGTCATGAGTTTTGTGTTGCCATCGGCCTATGCGCAAGACAGTGGCTATCTTTCGAACAACATACTAGCATCTCTGCAATATATAGTATGTATGCTGTGAATTTTCTGTATGTGTAAAACACCCGAATGAATTACTACGTTTGCAAAAGTATTAAGCATACAACCCGAGTGAGCTGTGTGGAATGCAGTATCCCACATTGCAATGCTTTTGACTTAACCTACAGTACAATAGATTGATGCAGTGATGAAATACTTTTGTTCAGAATAATAGAACTGGAAGTGCTAAAATACTCCTTTCCAGGCTTTGGCCTACAGAAATACGCCATCCCCGTAGCACTCTATTTCCAGTGTGATTAATGTACTAGAAAAATGAAAAACCCTTCTTGATTCATTATTTGATTGGAACACCAAAAATTGATTATGAAAATGCGTATTTACTGTTTTTATTTTCATTCACTCCCGAATCAATAAGGTATGTAGCAACAATGTAGCATACTACTGTTTGAAGCATTTATTGTTGCATAATGGATGCTGTTTGACATACTAAAATAGTATGCAGTATACATAAACTGTGCAGTATGAAGTAAGCAGTAAGCTAGTGTTCCACTCCAAACATAGTCAACTACTGTAAAATATAAACATCACAGCATATGAATCTATCCACCATTATCCATACAGTTCAAGCTTAAACAGATGTGATGATAGAATTACCATTGGGACAGTGGACATGGAAGACAAATTCTGTTATTTTACATTACTCTTTTTTTTTTGTATAAATGTAAAATGTTGTATTTTCTTTTTTGGGGGGGCGTGTATGTGCGCATGTTTAAATATGTGTGTTCATAACTGTGTGTTTGCATGTGTGTGTGTGTGTGTGTGTGAGAGAGAGAGCAAGAGTTTTGTAAAGTCCCAGCATGCATCTCATTCTTACACAGTTTTTCAAAAGGCAATGACTATGTTCGAAATAGCATACTACCCAACTACTAATACTATTTTTTTTCAGTATGTATTATGTATAGCGTGCAAATAATGTGAATTTTGTATGCATGGAATATTCAGGCTTACTACATGTGCTATAATCTGCATTATAAAGCAGTGCTTGAGATACTGTCCCACAATGCAATATGTTCAACTTGACCTTACATTTCAGTGTGACATATGCACTAAAAGTAATATCAACCTTGATTTCTCAACTCATTCTCTGATCAGACTGAGGAAAAGTGCAATATAAGCGTGTTTATTTCAGAGAGATAACTAGATACCACTCAGTTTAATTGAGTTAAATATGCAATGTAATGTGTCATTGCATAAAGTGTTCTCTTTAACATACTTAAAAAATAGTGCACACATTACAGTACATACTGTGTGGTATGCAAGAAGTATTCAAGAAATACATTAGTATTCCATTTCGAACACAGTCAATGCATCTGTCCTCTTCAGGCCCTTTGAGTGTTTGCAGATGAGATATTTGTATCATATTTTCTTAGCTTGAATCAAGTATTGCTTTTGTAAGTACATATTTTTGCACTTTCCATTTGCATGGGTAAGACCCCATATGGGTACAGATATACACTCAAAAAACTCTTTAGATTGTGTTCTCGCTTCATAGATACTACACTGAAAAAAAGTTGACTTTAAGTTTAATTTCATGAAAGCACTTTAGGAGTGTATTTTTTCCCGTTACCTATATTTAGGATTCACATTCTAAATAAAAAATGTTAAAAAATATTACTGTGTAGTTTATTAGAACAGTGGTTCTCAACTGGTCAGTCGCAACTCAAAATTGGTCTCCGGTCTGTTCTGGTAAGTCTATTGACAGGAGGGAAAAACATGATAAACGCAAATAATAAAATGCACCAGTTTTGGTACTGTGTTGGGTCGCCATTTTGGTCCTGAATAAAAACCAGTCGAGAATCACTGTATTAGAGACTAAAGTATGCTTTGATGATTTATGTGTTATGGATGTTAAGCAGGACCAGAATTTCATCAATAGAATGGAAATGTGAGGCTGATCTGAAACAGGAAGTAGTCTCTACTATGATACACCATTCTCTTGGTGTACTGTAATCTATGCATGACCTCATTGAGGAGCCCAGTCCATCTAGGGCTCTTGACAAACCTTTGTGTATTTGTGCACTTTTTACTGTGAAGTGTGCATGGCCTTTATCTGCTTAAACCGGAGAAGACTGACCTGAGATCAGTACATGTTGTAGTGGTTCTTCGTCATGAATGATCAGCTGTTAATGGCCTTGTGGTGATCTCATTAACATTAATTTACAGGCTATTGGACAACAAATGTTATTCAGGTTTTATCAAATACACTTGATTGTGTGTAAAATGTCTTCATTGAAAATGCCTGTCATAAGTACATGAAACAATAAAGATGTTTATAATGATCAACAGCATGTATTATACCACTATAGTCAGTGCTTAATCTTACACAGACTCACTGCATTTTATTCGAATATTGACTCGATTCCTGCAACATCAGTTATTAGTCAAAACAATGTAATTGCTAGTATTATTAAAGTTGGGTGGTTAAAGTTGGAGTTTTTGGATGTTATTTTGCTGACATCGAATTTGAATTCAAAGTGCCCCTATTATGGGTAATAAAAGGTTCATATTTTGGTTTTGGGAGTCCCCAACAACAGGTTGACATGCATGCAAGGTCAAAAAACACTTTCATTGTCTTATAATATGCATTTATTTTTAATAAATAAAATGTTATTAACATTTATTAAAATTTTATTACAGTCCAGGAGCTGGACTGGACACCATTGGTCTTAAGAAACATGCTCATAATTTCTCTCTGATATTATGGTTAGATCATGGCCACTGGCAGTAGGTGCAGTAGGGTTGAAAGATGAAAATTGTCAGGTGCAAGGATTGGGAATTAAAGTTTGGAATAACGTTTAAAGCTGAAGATGGTTCAAATCCAGTGGGATTTTAGAGATAGTTCACCCAAAAAAGAAAATTATGTCATTAATTACTCACCCTCATGTCGTTCCAAACCTGTAAGAACGTTCATCTTCAGAACACAAATTAAGATATTTTTGATGAAATCCAGGAGCTTTCTCATCTTCTATAGACTGCAACTACCATGTTCAAGGCCATCAGAGATAGTAAGGACATCATTAAAATTAGTGATGGGACAGTTGATACAGCGGCTTTCAAAGCACTATTGTATCACACACTGTGCCGATGCTTGTATCGAAATGACAACATCACATGATTGATGACGTTTGAAGCTTCGAACGTCATGCAGTATCGGAAGGTGGGGACAGTTGGTTTGAAAAAAATCAGCGCTTCTCATGACTCTTGTGTTTGACTTTACTTTGACTTGGTTGTGTGTGTGTCTCTGTGTGTGTGTGTATGTGTACACTTATTTGGGATTCTGTAGAATAGTTTAGAATAAACTCAACACCAGACTGAATGCACGTCACACCTCTATTGCATTTTATCATGTTCTAACTGGGGTCTCAGAGACCCCAAACAGCTCACACAAAATATTTTTGCTGCTACTCACGTCAATTATTAATTATAATCACACACTTGTATATTTTATATTATTGATCAATATGTGAATGACATTAAAAACTTTTTCAAACTATCCTTTGGGTTAAGGCTAGATGGCATACAGCAAAAACTACTGGGCATGCGCACATCAATATAGCATAATTTTTATCTTACTGTTCAAAAACTTTTGACTGGTAGTGTAGGCTGATTAGTCTGATATATTGAAACAAATGTGCTTTAGGCAATATAAAGAGTAAGAGTTGCTGCAGAAAAAAAATAAAAAATTAGCAACAACAAAAACATGTTGCTGGAGACAGGCTTTTGAACATGCAAACTGATTGTCTGCCAGCAGGAGGCGCTTTGAAAGTGGTAGAACTAGCGGTTTCCCCAGTAACGGCTGTAATCAAAGCAGCTCCGCTCATGAACGCTTCTTTATCCGATAAAATGAAAATGCCATCGAAACGTTTTCTGAAGACAGTCCTTTCCTTTCAGAGATACATTCACATAAAACACCCGCGACGTGTTTTGATTTTGAAACGTGTAGTGCTCATGTTTATTAAATTAAGTCAAACGTCACAAATAAATCAATGTATGGGAAACACTGGTAATGTATATCGAAATATCGGAAATGTGTTTAAAAATCATATCACCGTTATTGAAAAAAAATTATATCGCGATACATATTGACATTGAATTATTGTCCAGCCCTAGGTTGGGGTAGATGTAGACGTTAATAAAACACAATCTAATAGGTATAAAATTCAATTTACTTCCGATTTTTCCTGTATCCCTTCTAGCCACAACCCATCCTCTGCTCCGCGATGTTTTGTTAGATTTGGTGGAGAAGCCAAGTCTGATCACCAGATGTCGCTAATGCGCACTGTGTTAAAAGCTTCGAGTAATGAACCGTTTTTTGGCACAATTTTATGAAAGCCTCAAACGGTTTAGAAAGCCTCGGTTTCCCATCACTAATTAAAATAGTTCATGTGACATCAGTGGTCCAACCTTAATTTTATGAAGCCATGAGAATACTTTTTGTGCGCAAAGAAAACTAAAATAACAATTGTATTAAACACTCTCAACTGGACTGAATTATTCAATGACAGCATTTGCATTTTTGGGTGGACTAACCCTTTAATTTCTGATTCACCACAATTGTTTCACGATGCAAATCTTTCATCTGGGACAGCTGAAAATCGTACAGTGTGTCTCGGGCTTTAGGACTAGGCTTCAGACTTTTTGTGCGCAAAGAAAACTAAAATAACAATTGTATTAAACACTTTCTGAACTGGACTGAATTATTCAATGACAGCATTTGCATTTTTGGGTGGACTAACCCTTTAATTTCTGATTCACCACAATTGTTTCACGATGCAAATCTTTCATCTGGGACAGCTGAAAATCGTACAGTGTGTCTCGGGCTTTAGGACTAGGCTTCAGAACTAAGCAAAGATGTTGATACAGGAGTACAGTCTTACTGGCAAAATCACAGTCATCTTGAATAACGTTCAATACTCCTCTGATGACACCACATGATTTTATTGTTTATAGTTCTAATATAAAGGCTATTAATGTGACTCCTTTATCCGTGTTTACATGTAAAGCAAAAAAAACTGTATGCATACAAGAATTGTACAAAATATGTATGTATCATAGAGTTGGATGTCACTTTTCTGTAATTGTATCTTTTAAATTAAATAGTTGATGTATTCTTTGACTTCATTTAACATTTTCTATATGTTTATGTGGTCAAAAAGTTAAAGCTTTGCTTGAACTTGACTAGTTTCATTATGGTCAAAAGCGGCATTAGTGTAACCGTTTTCATGCAGGTTATCATTATCACTCTTGACCTTCTCCTCCATTTTTATAACCCCTTCCATGTCTGTATGTTTCTCCCATGCCATGCCAAAGTCTCCCAAATCCTAAGAGAAGCAGAGAAAGGTTGAGTTTGCATTCAAAATACTCAAATCCAGTCTAACTGATGCTCTTCACCTCTTTGTCTTCACTAAAGTCTGCGTGTATGAATTTCTCAGAGCAGAAGCAGATGACGTCCTTCACTGATCGAGTCAGTCCTGGCTTTACCTTTTTGGGATCCATTGGTCCTGTAGACACCAGAATGACAGTTTTACAATACTTTCTCAACATTGAATCCTCCCTCAGTTCAGCAAGAACATTTATTGAATCAAAAATTGGTTCCTCCAGAGAGCTTAAAGGGTTAGTTCACCCAAAAATGAAAATTCTGTCATTAATTACTCACCCTCATGATGTTCCAAACCAGTAAGGCCTTCGTTCATCTTCGGAACACAAATTAAGATATTTTTGATGGAGTCTGAGAGCTGTTTGACCCTCCATAGAAAGCAAGGATATTACCACGATCAACGCACAGAAAGGTAGTAGGACATCGGTAAAATAGTCCAGTTGACATCAGGGGTTCAACCGTAATTTTACGAAACTACGAGAATACTTTTTGTGTGCAAAGAAAACAATAATAACATAATTTATTCAACAATTCTTCTCCCCGACTTACCGTCTTCTGACATTTTGGAGAGTACCACAGAACGTAATCAACGTAATGAGCTTTGTTTACGTTAAGCATGTGCGCACTGTCTACTGAACGTAAACAATGCTGATTACGTTGATTATGTTCAGGAGTACTCTCCAAAATGGTGGAAAACGGTAACGGATCTCCTTGCTATGTTTCTGTGCGTTGATCATGGTAATATCATTGCTGTCTATGGAGGGTCAGACAGCTCTGAACTACCCCTTTAATGTTTCTGATTGTCCAAAGAGTTGAGCAACTTGGCTCATTCAGTCACACTGAAGTAATATGCATGATGTAACACAAATATTATAGCTGTATCCTTATTCACATAGTACAGTATGTGTAAATGATCGCAAAATGGTTGTGTCACTTTAAATTTGTTCTGAGCATGTTACGTGCTTTACGCAGTAGGTAACGCAAAGTAGTCAGATCAGCAGAGAGGAGAGCGAAGATTCATCTTCCTCCAAAGTGCATGAAGAAAAAATTTAGTTTTATGGTGAACTGTGCCTTGATTCTGCTCAATTTCAACCTAGTACCCTTTGGTAAAGCGGAGCGAGGTATGTGAAGTTGACGCATGTTACGTTTTGTAATTTATTTCAAAGTCATATTAGCTTGTTTGTATGTATATGTTAATCGTGAGCTCTGCTTGTTAATTAGTTCTTTCAAACTGCCTTTATTCATGTCATTGTTTATTTTTTCATCTGTTTCTCTGTAAATGTGTACTTTATTTATGATATTTTTCTGTATACGAGTTGTATGTATTGGTTTTGTTGTTTCTTTGTGTAGTTTCAAGTTTAATGGGCGAAATAAAGAAAGAAGCACCCATCAGAAACTCTCTTTGTTCCGTTTATGGATGCTAATGTGCAGCTACAGTATGTGTCTTAAATAGTAAGCAAATTAAGTTTGCCATGCTCCAAACGTTTGCTACACAGAACTTTGAATTCTCCCACCCCTTGATTCTGCTCAATTTCAACCTAGTACCTTTTGGTAAAGCGGAGCGAGGTATGTGAAGTTGACGTATGTTACGTTTTGTAATTTATTTCAAAGTCATATTAGCTTGTTTGTATGTATATGTTAATCGTGAGCTCTGCTTGTTAATTAGTTCTTTCAAACTGCCTTTATTCATGTCATTGTTTATTTTTTCATCTGTTTCTCTGTAAATGTGTACTTTATTTATGATATTTTTCTGTATACGAGTTGTATGTATTGGTTTTGTTGTTTCTTTGTGTAGTTTCAAGTTTAATGGGCGAAATAAAGAAAGAAGCACCCATCAGAAACTCTCTTTGTTCCGTTTATGGATGCTAATGTGCAGCTACAGTATGTGTCTTAAATAGTAAGCAAATTAAGTTTGCCATGCTCCAAACGTTTGCTACACAGAACTTTGAATTCTCCCACCTCCACTTGAAAATAACCATTGGAATTTCATCTTGACAGCGACTTCAAACGATGATTTATGTTGAAGTCAGAGTTGATCGATCTGCCCAAACGTTATTAGCCAAAATACTGCATGTTAGCTTGCTTATTTTGCTCAAGAGCATGATCTATCTTATACTCACAAGAAACTATGCTTCTAACCACAAGTCAAGAGCTGTAGTTCCAACCACACAACTTTTTTTGCAATGCTGTTTTGTGAATGTTTAGTGGAACCATGGTTTGGGGAAACACTTTGGGGAATCATTGACCTATGCTAGTAATGACGGAACTTGCAACTGTTTTTAGTGAAAGAAACCTTGACTAACGTTATTTGTGTATGAATAAATGTATGTATGACCCCTTTAAAATAACTTTGTTTGATTTTACAGTTCTCATGAGCTTCTGCGGTATGCATTGTGCCTTCAATGAGACCAGCAGTTCTTTTCATTCTTAGACAGTCTATAACTCGAAGTGTTTTGATGCTGTCAGTAAAAGCTAATGAAATGTTGCTCTCACCCGTCAGCAGTGTGATGAGTAGACCTGCTGCTACAGTGCCAATAAAGCCCACTGCACTATAGTACAGATAGGACATGGAGTACCATGAATCAGCCAGCCAATACCTGAACACAAGACAGAGACCTTATAATGAAGGTGCATTACTGCAGCATGATTGCATTTGTACTGTAAAAAATAGGACTGTCTGTTGATTTTTATATTATATTATACAAAAAAGGTTAATCAAATTCATTTATTTCTTGTAAGAATGGGTCATTTTTACTCATCTGTGATCACTTTTATAGAATTTCCATTATTTTTTCTAGGATAACTGAGTGCACTCTTGTACCCCATGAAATGGTTTGACAAACATAAAACATTTTTGTGTGTGATCAAAAGCTTAGAAGTTATTTTTTATTTATTTTTACAAAATATTTTCTGTGTAAATGAATATGCTTTACTCATTGCTTTAATATAAAATGTATTATAAAATACTAATTAAGAAATTATTCAAAAATCTTTTCAGTAATTACCTATAAGATTTAAAATGTCAAATTAGGAGTCTTTATTAAACATTAAATATTGTAAAAATATACAAAAATTAAACATCCCAAACATTCTGTTGTTCAGTCCAACAATTCGTTATTCATGACGACTCTGGTATGAAAGTTTAGATCAACCTTTATGTTAGTGACAGGAAACAGGATTCCCAGAGAAAACAGGCCCAGCATTGGGCCTCCGCACATGCCGTGGATACTAAGGGCCGCCTGAGGCACAAGAGGAGAAAGACGCTTAGTGACAGGAAATTAAGCAGGAACAGATCATCCCGGCCCATATGAGAATCACATGATACCTGCACAATTCCTCCCATATATGATGCAGCCACAGCCATAGTAGTGCAGGCCACACCGAACACCACACCTGAACATCAGCACACAGTCAGAAGTGTTAGTCATATTTAGTAGTTCTCTCCAAGTCAAGCATCACTATTGCTATTCTTTATATTTTGTACAAACCTGTAGCCCTAAGTTTGAAAATTAGGGACATCACACACCGTTTGTGCAGTGGATATAAATGATATCCAAAATGTGTTAATTAAAGGAGCAATTAGCCAATTTTCAAACAATTCTAGCAACGTCTAAAGACCAGAATAAGTGGTATAACTGATGGCGAGTTTTTTGTGTTTTAATTATATTAGCTCTTGATTTCTTGATTTGGAGCTATGTTTGATTTATCAACCTCCCATTGTGATTTATTATTTATTTATTTTATATTTATTTAATTGAATGTGCACTTGTAGTTTACTAGTACAATTTACAAAAAAAAATTTATTTGCAGATAATAGAAGATTAATGAAATAAAAGTCCACTTAAGTGTACATAGAGTACATTTTCATGACTGTTTTTCTATACTATAAACACTTTGACAACCATACTAAAGCACATATGTGACCCTGGACCACAAAACCAGTCATAAGGGTAAATTTTTCAAATGAATAAGCTTCCATTGATGTGTGGTTTGTTAGGATCGGACAATATTTGGCCGAGATACAACAATTTGAAAATATGGAATCTGAGGGAGCAAAAAAAAATTGCCTTTAAAGTTGTCAAAATGAAGTTCTTAGCAATGCATATTACTAATCAAAAATTAAGTTTTAATATATTTACAGTAGGAAATTTACAAAATATCTTCATGGAACATGATCTTTATTTATTATCCTAATGATTTTTGGCATAAAAGAAAAATCTATAATTTTGACCCATACAATTATAGTACAGATAGGACATGGAGTACCATGAATCAGCCAGCCAATACCTGAACACAAGACAGAGACCTTATAATGAAGGTGCATTACTGCAGCATGATTGCATTTGTACTGTAAAAAATAGGACTGTCTGTTGATTTTTATATTATATTATACAAAAAAGGTTAATCAAATTCATTTATTTCTTGTAAGAATGGGTCATTTTTACTCATCTGTGATCACTTTTATAGAATTTCCATTATTTTTTCTAGGATAACTGAGTGCACTCTTGTACCCCATGAAATGGTTTGACAAACAATTTTCTTTCAACAAAAAGTGGGGTCTTAAATTTCTTTTAATGTACTCTGACTCCGGGAGAATGGTAGAAGCACATTGCACCTGTCAGAGGTGAGAGCGCTCGCGGTGACTGATGTCTGGTTGGATCCATCAGCTGTGAGGTTGAAGTTACAGCCTGCAGTGTTGAGTTCGAGTGGACGTGTGTTATTGCTGGGTGCTGGATAAATGAAAGCCCCCACACCGACCCAGAACGAGAGAGTGATGCCCACGATCAGACCCCCAGCTGCCCCCTAAAGAGAAAACCACAAATCACAGAGGATGTGAACTATATTAACATCAGTGATGAACAAATTAAAAATGTATTAATGTTTTTACTTTTTTTTTTTTTGTCTGATCTTGAATATAATACACACTATAGTCCACATGCAAAGTTTTATATTGGTATTCATAATGGTGACATTATTTATACCCTTATATTTTCATGTTTTCTAAAGGGGATTCTTCAGGTAATTAGAAAAAATGCTTACAAATGAAACAAGCGTTAGAAAATAAAAGCTTTTTGTCTTAAAAATTTGAATCTTGTTAAATGTTGATTTACATATACTATATAGAAAATTATATATATATATATACAGAATAAGTGGTATAACTGATGGCGAGTTTTTTGTGTTTTAATTATATTAGCTCTTGATTTCTTGATTTGGAGCTATGTTTGATTTATCAACCTCCCATTGTGATTTATTATTTATTTATTTTATATTTATTTAATTGAATGTGCACTTGTAGTTTACTAGTACAATTTACAAAAAAAAATTTATTTGCAGATAATAGAAGATTAATGAAATAAAAGTCCACTTAAGTGTACATAGAGTACATTTTCATGACTGTTTTTCTATACTATAAACACTTTGACAACCATACTAAAGCACATATGTGACCCTGGACCACAAAACCAGTCATAAGGGTAAATTTTTCAAATGAATAAGCTTCCATTGATGTGTGGTTTGTTAGGATCGGACAATATTTGGCCGAGATACAACAATTTGAAAATATGGAATCTGAGGGAGCAAAAAAAAATTGCCTTTAAAGTTGTCAAAATGAAGTTCTTAGCAATGCATATTACTAATCAAAAATTAAGTTTTAATATATTTAAAACAGGCCCAGCATTGGGCCTCCGCACATGCCGTGGATACTAAGGGCCGCCTGAGGCACAAGAGGAGAAAGACGCTTAGTGACAGGAAATTAAGCAGGAACAGATCATCCCGGCCCATATGAGAATCACATGATACCTGCACAATTCCTCCCATATATGATGCAGCCACAGCCATAGTAGTGCAGGCCACACCGAACACCACACCTGAACATCAGCACACAGTCAGAAGTGTTAGTCATATTTAGTAGTTCTCTCCAAGTCAAGCATCACTATTGCTATTCTTTATATTTTGTACAAACCTGTAGCCCTAAGTTTGAAAATTAGGGACATCACACACCGTTTGTGCAGTGGATATAAATGATATCCAAAATGTGTTAATTAAAGGAGCAATTAGCCAATTTTCAAACAATTCTAGCAACGTCTAAAGACCAGAATAAGTGGTATAACTGATGGCGAGTTTTTTGTGTTTTAATTATATTAGCTCTTGATTTCTTGATTTGGAGCTATGTTTGATTTATCAACCTCCCATTGTGATTTATTATTTATTTATTTTATATTTATTTAATTGAATGTGCACTTGTAGTTTACTAGTACAATTTACAAAAAAAAATTTATTTGCAGATAATAGAAGATTAATGAAATAAAAGTCCACTTAAGTGTACATAGAGTACATTTTCATGACTGTTTTTCTATACTATAAACACTTTGACAACCATACTAAAGCACATATGTGACCCTGGACCACAAAACCAGTCATAAGGGTAAATTTTTCAAATGAATAAGCTTCCATTGATGTGTGGTTTGTTAGGATCGGACAATATTTGGCCGAGATACAACAATTTGAAAATATGGAATCTGAGGGAGCAAAAAAAAATTGCCTTTAAAGTTGTCAAAATGAAGTTCTTAGCAATGCATATTACTAATCAAAAATTAAGTTTTAATATATTTACAGTAGGAAATTTACAAAATATCTTCATGGAACATGATCTTTATTTATTATCCTAATGATTTTTGGCATAAAAGAAAAATCTATAATTTTGACCCATACAATGGGTATTGCTATTGCTACAAATATACCCCAGCGACTTAAGACTGCTTTTGTGCTCCAGGGTCACATATAAAGCAACTGATTATAAAGTAATTTTAACTCGCCTTATATCTGAATATATTTAAAACATGCTAAATTTGTAATGAACTTCATCATTACCATTACAAATGTGCAATTACTAATAATTTAAAATTCATGACATTCGGCAATACATTTTAACTATTTTTCAAAGACGATAGAATTATGAAACTACATATAAAGATGTACTGAAGTCCTACTTATGGAAGTAAAAAAAAAAAAAACTCTTAAATTCAAAACTAATTGCAATTAAAATATATTTAAACAATAATATAGTTGCATTTAATTACTGTTAGCATCCGATTAAAGTCCGAAAACTGTACATTTAGTGTGCACTGAAGTATATTATTTTATTATTTTCATAATAAGCACTCTTTTGAAAGTATGCTAAAGTCTGGCCTCCAAGATCAATCAAATCTGCAAATGTCATCCATTTAAAGGGATACTCCACCCCAAAATGAAAATTTTGTCATTAATCACTTACCCCCATGTCGTTCCAAACCCGTAAAAGCTTCATTCATCTTCGGAACACAAATTAAGATATTTTGGATGAAAATCGGGAGGCTTGTGACTGTCCCATTGACTGCCAAGTAAATTTTCAACAATTCGCGTCACCGTAGCGCCATTTTGGAGAGTATCCATTGAATGTAAACTGCGTATGCTGTTCATGCTGTTCTTGTCAGCCGTACCACACTGATACGTTTTCTACGTTTATTTACGCTTTGATTTGAACTAAAACAGCGCATCCGTGTGGTGCGGCTGACACAGAAGAGCGTACACAGTTCGTGTTCAGTGGATACTCTCCAAAATGGCGCAACAGTGACGCGGAGGAGACGAATTGTTGAATAAAGTCGTTATTTGTGTTTTCGTTGCGTACAAAAAGTATTCTCGTCGCTTCATAAAATTCAGATTGAACCACTGATGGCAGTTGGACTATTTTGACGATGTCTTTCATACTTTTCTGAACCCTGACATTGTAATTTACTTGGCAGTCAATGGGACAGTCACAAGCCTCCCGATTTTCATCCAAAATATCTTAATTTGTGTTCCGAAGACGAACTAAGCTTTTAGGGGTTTGAAACGACATGGGGGTAAAGTGATTAATGACAAAATTTTAATTTTGGGGTGGAGTAACCCTTTAACAACATAAACCATAGTATTAAAACTGTTCAATGTATTATGAATTTCAACAGAAGTGACTGTTTATTATTTATGTAATGAAGTAAGAGTAACCACTGCAGGTGTTATGTTGCATCATTCATCTTTAATTTTGAGATCCCGCCCTTCCGGGGAGATTTGTAAATTTGATGGGTCTGGCTTATGGTGTCCGCTTCCAGCTATTTTTAGCTGTACAAAACAGCTGGTTTTGTTGCTTGAAATTGCAAATTGGTGTGTCTTTACATTTTATTTTAATGTGTTATCTAAATGAACGTACTGGTTTGTAGTGCAAACAGTTTTACCGTTTACTGCACTTTGTTATTTCCCTATGGCGGCTAATGATCCGGAAGTCTCGCACATTCACAGAAAATGGCTTACTTCCACGTTGAAGAATAAAGTGGAGTAGGGGGATTCACGCTGCGTCCCAAAGTGCTCTGGTTTAATCTAAAATACGGAAAACAAAGTTTCTTCATGTAAAAGCATTTACACAACACCTTTTTCAACTAAAACCAGAAAACTTTTTACGTATTTTGGCCGTTCATTTACACAAAATCAGTGTTTTCGGGGCCTGGAAATGCAAACTTTTGAAAATGATTTTCAAAGTGCAAGTTTTGATAAAATGATACCGTTATCGTGTGTAAACTATGAAAGTGTGAATGTGTGAAAACGGTGACATCATGCGCATGCGTATTATCCGTTCCATATATAGCAGGGGTGCCCAAACTCGGTCCTGGAGGGCCGGTGTCCTGAAGAGTTTAGCTCCAACCCCAATTAAAC
>NW_015538007.1:259067-261354 GCF_001515605.1 Sinocyclocheilus anshuiensis
TATTTTGGATGAAAACCAGGAGGCTTGTGACTGTCCCATTGACTGCCAAGTAAATAACACTGTCAAGGTCCAGAAAAGTATGAAAGACATCATCAAAATAGTCCATCTGCCATCAGTGGTTCAATCTGAATTTTATGAAGTGACGAGAATACCTTTTGTACGCAACTAAAACACAAATAACGACTTTATTCAACAATTCGTCTCCTCCGCGTCACCGTAGCGCCATTTTGGAGAGTATCCATTGAATGTAAACTGCGTATGCTGTTCTACTTGTCTGTGTCAGCCGTACCACACTGATACGTTTTCTACGTTTATTTACGCTTTGATTTGAACTAAAACAGCGCATCCGTGTGGTGCGGCTGACACAGAAGAGCGTACACAGTTCGTGTTCAGTGGATACTCTCCAAAATGGCGCAACAGTGACGCGGAGGAGACGAATTGTTGAATAAAGTCGTTATTTGTGTTTTCGTTGCGTACAAAAAGTATTCTCGTCGCTTCATAAAATTCAGATTGAACCACTGATGGCAGTTGGACTATTTTGACGATGTCTTTCATACTTTTCTGAACCCTGACATTGTAATTTACTTGGCAGTCAATGGGACAGTCACAAGCCTCCCGATTTTCATCCAAAATATCTTAATTTGTGTTCCGAAAGACGAACGAAGCTTTTATGGGTTTGGAACAACATGGGGGTAAGTGATTAATGACAAAATGTTTATTTTGGGCTGGAGTAACCTTTTAAGGTGAACTGGTCTTATCATTCTTTGCTGGGCAAAGTGCTAAGTGTTTGACCTCTACAGTTTCTAGACCAACTTTATACAGTTCACACTGCCTTTGGTTTTGGTTTGGTTCACTCCGCCTTTTGTTTGACCTACTTCTGCCTGTTAAAAGCATCAGACCCTTCCTAGAAAAATCAGGAGACCCGATGATCTGATGCGCTTTCATTTCTGCCCATATAGACTGGCAGAATGAACAGACTTTTTCATCTCACCGTGACTCATAATAATGTACTGATCCGCCAAGACAAATCTCTTTTGGTGATTAAATCTGCTCTCATGCCATATGACAGAATCAATATTCGGATTATGAGCGTATCCTCTTTTAATGTCTTGAAAACACTGGGTGTATTTACACAGAGCTTTGCTGATCCAGTTGGCCGCTCGGTTGGACAGATCTCTAAAACACTGGCTCACAAAGTCCTCATACGTCACCGTGGCCAAAGCATTGATACTGGCAGCTACTGTGCTGAAAAACAGAAACAGAACATGACGTCTCCTTTTATAGCTCAGATGTTTTGCTCAGATAAACATACGTGAAAACCCATTTAAAGGAAGGTCGCCCAAAAATGAAAGTTCTGTCATTATTTACTGTCTAACTATCCTGGAAATTTCTTTGAATTCCAGAAATGAATAATACAACCTTTGACTGTCTTCTGAAATCTGTTTAACCCTCATGTTGTGTTCCAGTTCTTTTCCCTAAAAATGCTAGTTAAAGTTATCAAGTTGGACTAAATCTTAGTGATTTTGCTCACACAGGGTATAACAACTTCCTAAAAAATTGGGGGGATTTTTCCCCCTCTCACGTTGTTGCACTTGTGGTGTTCCCAGTCAAAAATGACTGGCCTACAAAACATTTCTTGCGAGTTTCTCATTATGCTATACCATTACAACATATTGGATTCAATCTTTTTGCCAACTTGTTTTCATCATCAATTAGAACAAGTTTTATGTTTCTTTTTGGAACGGATTGGTCGCTCAAAAACGGAGGTGCATTAGCTTAACTCAATGAGGCCTGCGATCAATCACTTAGAAAAAGAAATACAAAACCTGAAAACAAGTTAACTGAAAAATTGAACGATTCCAAGATTTGGTGATAATATAGCATAATCATAGATTTACGAGCAGTTTTTAAAAGGCTGGTCATTTTTGACCAGGAACACCAAATTAGGTTAATTAAAATAACACGAGTCCCAATTACCAGTGGTATATATCTAAATCTAAATTCTAAAAAAAAAAAAAATCTTCATAAATAAACATTGTATTCAGGGTCTACGTAAATTTAAGTAAATTCATTTTAAATTTAAATTAAACTCCGTTGCAACATTTAGTTTATACTATCACATATAGTATTGTGAACTTTGATGTATAAATTGAAAATTAACTTTACCTCAGCGTTCCACTGAACGCACATGCGACAAATAAGCCTGGCAGTCCTGGAAACGCACCGAGAATTTCCATCACAAAATATGGCATGAGCTGAGATAAAAATGGATACACTAATGTTAGGT
>NW_015538007.1:261397-269385 GCF_001515605.1 Sinocyclocheilus anshuiensis
GAACCGCTGACAGAGACATGAGGATGTTTCGATGTTAGATTCCAATTACAATATCATAGAGATTATTTCAGATAGATGCATGGAGATCATCACCTGGTCAGGAGCAGAGACCGATCCAGCCGACCAGGGGTCACAGCGCGAGTAGAAAGTGTACATGATCAGACCAGATACCACAGCACAGAACAGAATGATCCACAGACCCAGCAGATTCAGATACAGAGCCCTGAGACACAAGAAAGAAACTTTGTGTAGCAACATGTTTTTTTTTTTGTTTGTTTTTTTCAAACATTCTGAAACCAGTATCCTGAAACCTGTTGACTGCCATTTTATTGGAGCTTAAAATAAAACTGGTAACACTTTACTTACAGCCTTTATGCATTATAATGCATTATAAAAGTAGTTTTAATTCATTAATTATGCCTTGTAATGCATCTTATAATGCACTGGACGATCTCATGAATAAGTGTAGCCACAGTTACATTATAACACTTATCAATTCATTGTGACACTATGCATTTTAAATTTGGTTATATTTATTTACAAAAAGATATAATGTATTACGATGCCCATTATGAATAATTATAACACATTATATCCTTTAATAACCCTTTATAATTGATTATACATAGAGACCTTAAGTAAAATGTTACCATAAAACTTTGAACTTTTGTACTTGGAAGGCATAAATGATATTTTAAGATACATTTCAATGGAAATGTATCTGAGTAGAAATGCAAAAGTAAGAGTAGGCTTACAATTATTCAGATTAAACAATATGCAGGTGCACTTATGCATTTGGAAGATACAAAGTGACACATTGCAATTAAGGTATATATTTTTCAGTTCATTTATTTCATTTCTTGACACATATTATGAATAATTTACGTTACAAGGACACAAGTGCAAAATTTCAAAAATGAAAATACAACTAATAATTAATTGCAACTGCAACTGCTCAAGTACACACTGTTAATGATGAAATGCAAAATGGGCCGATAATTGCATTTGTATGAACACATACATGTTTTTTATTTTAATTAGTAATAATGTAATTAGTTTCTGGTCAACATTTGTTAACAGGGATCATTAAATGTAATGAGTGCTCACCAGCGTGCATGACCTTCTGTTTTGCAAGAGATGCATCTCTGGATGGTTGACTGGTTTACTCCGTAGATGCCCAACCAGGTGAAGGTGCCGCCCACAGTGAGTGTCCAGAACGTGTGTCGCCTCAGTGGATTAATGTCAAAGCTGGAAACAATGGTGCACAAAAGTACTACACTGTAAAAAATAACCGTGAATTTAACGGTAAAAGACTGTAAAAATGTTACAGTAAAAACCTGTTAAATGGTTAACGGTAAATTCCCCTACTACATACGGTGAAAAACTGTATTGGACATTACATGTAATTTTACGTTAGTATACCGTTTTTGGAAGTGAAAAAGATCATATAATTTACAGTGAATAACCGTAAATTGTCATTCCCAGAATTCCCTGCATTCAATTTCAAATTTGATGGGGTTTTTTTTGTTGAAATAATTATGTTTCTTCTTAGTTTTTTTCTTATCAGTTTTGTATTTTAGGGTTATATGTTACACCTAATGTTGTTAAATTAATGTTTATTGCATTATTTCAGTTTCATGTGTGTTACCATGAAGGTGTTTAGTGTTTGTGTGAATGACACTGTGTACCTTCTATATATGTTATTATTTAAAAGCTGCTTGTGATGGGCTTTGGTTCATCATGTGACTTTCTTACCACCTGCATTTGGTGGTTATCAGTGTATTACAAAGGTACAAAACAGATTTCAGTACTTCAATAGGTTGGTATATTAACATTATATCAGTTAATGAAAAATTTTCATAGTCGAATTGGAATTTTTGAATCTTGCTGATAGTCGACTGATAGTCGAATCACATGTTTGGGGGTGGGGCAAAATACATTACCAAGAGTCAAGTCAGACATTCAAAAGTCATACGTTAACACACAGGGAAAATGTGTAACGGATGCCTCGCAGATACAAAAATAATGTGTTATGTTTTGATTAAAAGACATAGTTAACATTAACATCAGTGAACATTTTTTACAGTAGTGCTCTCATTATAACGTTGACAGTAGTTATTAATGTTCTGCATTTCTGTTTTGAGCTGCGCACTGAAGATGATCAGTGAAGCATTTGATAGCAGGTTTTTAATCAATGGGATTTAACTCATCATTTATCTCATATAGAAATGCTACCGTATTTTTTTATGGTAAAATTCCGGCAACCACAGCTGCCGGGTTTTTTTTACTGTGTCGCAAAGTGTCAATGTTCACATTTCTTCGCTGATGTTGGCAAACATTGTATAAATCAATATTTATTCTAATAAAATAGGTGTGCTTTCATTTTTGTTACGTATGGCATGAGTAGATTAAGTGTAGGTCTGCACACACATACTCAAAGACGTCCATTCTGCCTCCAGTGTGAGCTGTGCTCCAGACAGACTCAATCCCTCCCGCTCGACTCGCACCCTGGATCAGCACCGTGAGAAACCCCACCACCATCACCACCATCTGGAAGGCATCTGTCCAGACCACAGCCTTCAGCCCACCCTAAACACACACACACACACTGGCACTGTTTCTCCTGTTTCTGTCTGAGCAGAACGGCCCATTCACAAAACTTTAAACATTTCCCTCTGAATTACATATACAGTAATACTTCAACAGTTCATTCACACAGTTTGTGTTTTCTCATGAAACGCATAATAACTTTCTAGATGGAACAATATCAAAATTACTAATTGTTTCCCAAATTTGTCTTAAAAGTAGTTGATTCATCTGACACTCCAGGAATGCCTAAATTACGATGTTTTTGCTATTTTTATTTAAACAGGATATTGGAATTATTACTTTTCCCATTTTTTATTTACTGTTTATATATAATTATATAGAGAAAGTTATCCTTAATCTATTGTTCTGACCACATCCAAGCCACACAGTTTAACTTGAGAAAAAAAAAATAACGTTTTTTTTCATGACGAAACAAGATGTTAATAAGAATATTGATTAAATGTAGCATTCACATTTTTAAACAACATACGTATTCAATAATGTGTTATTGATGCATTTTAGGATTAAATAGAAGTGTCCTAACAGAAACCATAATTACAATCAATCATAACTAATCATAAATAATAATATTTATTAATTTAATCATAATCATAATTACACTTACAGTAAGTGTGAAATCAGTAGGGGTGTCCCCGACTAAGGATTTTCATAGTCGAATTGGAATTTTTGAATCTTGCTGATAGTCGACTGATAGTCGAATCACATGTTTGGGGGTGGGGCAAAATACATTACCAAGAGTCAAG
Organism: Sinocyclocheilus anshuiensis; assembly: GCF_001515605.1. NCBI lineage: Eukaryota > Metazoa > Chordata > Actinopteri > Cypriniformes > Cyprinidae > Sinocyclocheilus > Sinocyclocheilus anshuiensis. Next base: position 264,751 of record NW_015538007.1, read on the forward strand.
TCAGACATTCAAAAGTCATACGTTAACACACAGGGAAAATGTGTAACGGATGCCTCGCAGATACAAAAATAATGTGTTATGTTTTGATTAAAAGACATAGTTAACATTAACATCAGTGAACATTTTTTACAGTAGTGCTCTCATTATAACGTTGACAGTAGTTATTAATGTTCTGCATTTCTGTTTTGAGCTGCGCACTGAAGATGATCAGTGAAGCATTTGATAGCAGGTTTTTAATCAATGGGATTTAACTCATCATTTATCTCATATAGAATATGCTTTGTTATTTATACAACATAACGTTAATATTAGAACTTATCTGCACAAAATGCCCCGAATGCACATGAACGTGTGCGCGGCTCAGAACGAACTGCTTTTGTGGACGTGTTCTTCACGCAACAACGTGCAGAAACACGGCAACTAAACTCTACAAATTCACAGTGTTTTATTATAATACTGTTCTCCTTATAATGTTTTGTATATGACAGTCCCAGTCATAATTATTAATATTCTGCATTGTTTGTCCTGCTCGCACTGCGTGCTAAAGAAATAATCACTGTATAGTACTACAATAAAGTGTTCTATGTGAAATCAAACATTTGAGCACCCCCGTATAGCCAAAATGGCACGATCATAACACCTCTGCAAATATTCCACTGTGAGATTGGTATTCGAATCAGGCTCCTCCTATTGAAGCATCGAATCTTCGAAAATTCGGGGTCACCCCTAGAAATCAGTTCAGATCTGAATTCAGCATCACTTACCAATGTACAGTAAAAAGTGCAGACAATGCCAGTGGCAAATATGGATCCCCAAAGATCAAATCCTGTCACTGATGACAAAAATATATATACAGATCTGTGTTTATGTAATTGACATTCAGTGTGAATGACTCTTATATTTAGATCTGACTTTTATCTAAGTCACAGTAACAATAAGCACAGTCTAATTTAACAAACAAAATACAGTTTATACAGTTTATATTAGTTGAATCATGGGAATAAACTCAACAGAGACAGTAGGTCAGTTTTTGTTGAAAACATATGCTGCATGAATAAATGTAATTTAATCATTTCACGCTATTTGATCGCTTTATCGGCTGTGAACATTATTCCCTTGTGCGGTTCACATGACAATTGTTATTCATGTAGAACACGTGAGTGACCTTCAGTGTGTAAAGGGCATCATAAACGGCATCTGTCTAGATAGGCAGCACACAGCGTTAGAAACTACTGCTCCAAAAGAAGCACACTTTAGCATACTTATACAGAAATAATACCCTTTAAAAGAATATATTTTGGTGTGAACTTAATGAAATGTTTTCGGGTGCTTAATTCAATGTTAATTGCAATTAAATTAAAATATTTTAGTATAAGAGATTAAATTGATATTGAATGCAGTGATCGGAACTTTAGAGTGCTTTTTGACCCACTTAAGTGGCACTTAAGAATCTTTATGTGTAATTTCAGAATAACTTCTAATGCCAAAAACATACTTTAAAAAATACTGAAATAATTTCATATGTATTGAAACTTGTGTCATACATTCAAATTACACGTGTTGCAATTTAAATTTTAACTTTGAATATAATATCAAATAACTCATGAGTTAAATTATAATCAAGTACTTCAGTACTTTACTCAATTGCTTTAGTATGTTAGTCAACATAAAAATTAGTGTACTTCTAGAAGATTATTAGGACCCACTTTATATTGTGTCTTCAACTATTATGCTCTTACATTTATTTAAATTATGTGTATTTAAACATGTATTTAAATTAATCATTTGATACAATTCGCTTATTTGTGTACATATCTTTTTTTACATTATACTTGTTTTTAAAAATACCTTCCACTAATTGCATCTGTAATTAATTTCTGTAGTTACATCTATAATTACAGTTGACCCTAAACATAACCATTGCATCAAACCCATCCCTAAATTTACCTGTATCCCACCTCAAAAGCAGAAAAAGTGATTTGAAGATTTAAGACTTTTTCACAATGGATCCCTTTTATTCAACAACCCACTCAGGTTGATGTCAAAGGGTTATTTTTCCCCCACAATATCTGTGTAATGAATGCAGACTGACCTTGATTGAGAGCTAAAGCTGGCGCATAAACTACCACACCGGTGTACAGAATCTGAAGAGGTAAAATCAGAACAATCAGCATAACAGCTGATCAAAAACCAAACAATATGTGTTTGAACATTCAATGCCACTTACCGTCTGAATGATATAAATGAAAGTGGCTGCAACTCGAACAAGCTTACAAAAACGCAACTCCAAATACTGTGAGAAAAACAAATCAGAACAAATCTGTATCATGCTGGAGGGCCCCAACCTGCATAACCACAGCTGACACGGCCTATGGGATTTATTACTAAAGTCATGACCTCCAAAAAGCCCAGCAACATCTGGCCAACTTCATCCTACATCAATACTTCATTTCTGTCCACTGGAGTAGATATGTGTTATATTGATGATTTTGATATGGTGATATTTGAAACCTGCTTTGATGACAAAGCAAATCTGAAATATACGTATCCATACCTCATATGTACTGGTGATGCCTGATCTGTAGAAGACAGGCAGGAAGAGCTCAGCGGTAAAAAACACCACGAACGTGTAGGCGACCCCAAAGATGACATACGAGGCCCCGTATCTGTACACATCTGACGGGGCCCCGATCACTGTGACCGCAGACATGAAGCTGGCGGTGAGAGAAAGGGCCACCGGCCCGCAGGACATCTGACGGCCCCCAACCAGAAACTCTTTAGATGAGGCTTTCTTTCTCTCTTTGATGGCGAAGAAAACCCCGATACCAGAGGAGACCACGAACAGAAAGGCAAACACCACATAGTCCCCAACCTGGAAGGTCCCCACTGTGTGACTTTTGTCCTCCATGCTTGAGGCAGAATCTGATCAAACTGCTAGTGTGGCTCCAGTTTCTCTAGTTCAGACACCTCACATGTTAATCATGTTAATCATTGAGGTTTTAACAGGTTAAAAATGCTTATGAGTCAAGACATGGGACGAGGGGTCATATTAGTCATTATATCACTCACGTTTGTCCTCGTGAATTTCCACTCAGGGATCTATCTATCTATCTATTTATCTATCTATCTATCTATCTATCTATCTATCTATCTATCTATCTATCTATATCTGTCTGTCTGTCTATCTATCTATCTATATCTGACTGTCTGTCTGTCTGTCTATATTTATCTGTCTATCTATCTATCTATCTATCTATATCTGTCTGTCTGTCTGTCTGTCTGTCTGTCTGTCTGTCTATCTATCTGTCTGTCTGTCTGTCTTGAGAGCTAAAGCAGGCGCATAAACTACCACACCAGTGTACAGAATCTGAAGAGTTAAAAACAGAACAATCAGCATTGAACAAACTATAAAATACATGTTTTAAATGTATGAACATTTAATCCTACTCACCGTTTGAATTATATAGAGTGGCTGCAACACGAACAAGCTTACAAAAACACATCTCCAAATACTGTGAGAACAACAAATCAGAACAAGTTTGTATCATGCTGGAGGGCCTCAACCTGCAGAACTACAGCTGACATGGCCTATGGGATTTGTTACTAAAGGTCATGACCTCCAAAAAGCCCAGCAACATCTGGCCAACTTCATCCTACATCAATACTTCATTTCTGTCCACTGGAGTAGATATGTGTTATATTGATGATTTTGATATGGTGATATTTGAAACCTGCTTTGATGACAAAGCAAATCTGAAATATACGTATCCATACCTCATATGTACTGGTGATGCCTGATCTGTAGAAGACAGGCAGGAAGAGCTCAGCGGTAAAAAACACCACGAACGTGTAGGCGACCCCAAAGATGACATACGAGGCCCCGTATCTGTACACATCTGACGGGGCCCCGATCACTGTGACCGCAGACATGAAGCTGGCGGTGAGAGAAAGGGCCACCGGCCCGCAGGACATCTGACGGCCCCCAACCAGAAACTCTTTAGATGAGGCTTTCTTTCTCTCTTTGATGGCGAAGAAAACCCCGATACCAGAGGAGACCACGAACAGAAAGGCAAACACCACATAGTCCCCAACCTGGAAGGTCCCCACTGTGTGACTTTTGTCCTCCATGCTTGAGGCAGAATCTGATCAAACTGCTAGTGTGGCTCCAGTTTCTCTAGTTCAGACACCTCACATGTTAATCATGTTAATCATTGAGGTTTTAACAGGTTAAAAATGCTTATGAGTCAAGACATGGGACGAGGGGTCATATTAGTCATTATATCACTCACGTTTGTCCTCGTGAATTTCCACTCAGGGATCTATCTATCTATCTATTTATCTATCTATCTATCTATCTATCTATCTATCTATCTATCTATCTATCTATATCTGTCTGTCTGTCTATCTATCTATCTATATCTGACTGTCTGTCTGTCTGTCTATATTTATCTGTCTATCTATCTATCTATCTATCTATATCTGTCTGTCTGTCTGTCTGTCTGTCTGTCTATCTATCTATATCTGTCTGTCTGTCTGTCTGTCTGCCTATCTATCTATATCTGTCTGTCTGTCTGACTGTCTGTCTATCATCTATCTATCTATCTATCTATCTATCTATCTATCTATCTATATCTG
>NW_015538007.1:269465-275155 GCF_001515605.1 Sinocyclocheilus anshuiensis
TCTGTCTGTCTGTCTGTCTGTCTGTCTATCTATCTATATCTGTCTGTCTGTCTGTCTGTCTATCTCTCTATATCTGTCTGGCTGTCTGGCTGTCTGTCTGTCTGTCTATCTATCTATCTATCTATCTATCTATACCTACTTACTAACATATCATCAAAGAGAGGAAGAAGTTTCTGGGGGTTATCAGATGTTATTATTATATTATATTATATTATATTATATTATATTATATTGGATATAAAGAATGGCAATGGTGACTGTCAAAAGATGTGTTATATTTTACTTGTGGTAAAGTTATAATGTGGTTCATTATTACTCTCACTGATGATGATTAACTGGTGATGTGCTTTAGTTGTGTTTGTAATACTTTGTCATCCGTGAAACGCTCTGGTGTGTAGTTTATCCTGATACACACACTGCTGAAAAAGTGGTTTAACAGAACAAAAAAAAAGGGGAATAACACAAAGGCTGTTTTAGCTTTTTTAGTCGACAGATGTGATCATGTTAAAAACTTTGGAAATTGATTCAAATCCATTTGCATTGAAGACCATCACATTGTATTATGGTGTGAATACAGGCAAAGTGGAAGCCCATTTGTTATGGACATTTAACATATGAGTCAATACATGCAAAGCTGGCTAGATTACTTACAATTTGTAGTCCATTACTGATTACAGATTATATGATAAAAATGTAATTTCCCAAACTGGGCTTAATGTAAGAACTGCAGTTGGTTTGTGAGTTGATAAAAAGCTAATAATTAATTAAATTATGGCTGCACATTGGATGCCACAATTACGTAATTGTTCAAAGTGGCAATTAATTGCTTAAAGTCCACTTATGTTATTATGCGTGCTTACAGTAAGATGTTTTTGCTCTCTTCAGGTTATCTTAAGGGTGTTTCCATTGTTTCAATTTTAGTTTTAGTATAACATTTTAATACCATGCATTTTTTTTTTAACTTTTTTATTTAAAGAAGAAACCAATCCAATGTAAAGTTAACATTTGAGGCTTAATACTAATACTAAAGCAATACAAGTTTTTTCAGTTAAAGTGTTTTCAGCTTATTTTCATCTAAAAATATGTCACACGGTTGCTTTAAACAATGGTATAAACATAATTCAATGTAAATTGTGATAATTTTTATTAATAATCGGGTAACACTTTATTTTCATAGTCCACTTTAGACATTCTGCTAACAGTAAGTAACTACATGTCAACTAGCAGTTAGTAGAGTATTAGTAGACTGTCTGCTTAATATCTTCTAACACTTTATTTTGATGGGTCCACAACATACAACATACTGACTATAAGAAACTTTGCAAGTATATGTCAACTTATTCTACTAACCCTAAACCTAACCTAAAGGTCTACTCTGAGAGTTAGTAGACATGTAGTTGCTAATTAATGAGAGTTAGTTGACATGTAGTTGCAAAGTTACTTATAGTTAGTAGAATGTCTAAAGTGGACTATCAAAATAAAGTGTAACCACTAATAAAAATGTCAAATAAATTATTGAAACACTTGAACACTAAAAATATAAATATTTAATTTGTTCAACTGCACATCAGTGTGGCCATTAAGTGACATCAAACTGTAAACATGCAAATGTATTGTTAAATTACTGAATTATTAACTTCTTCCGAGATATTTAAGTATGTGTATATATATATTTTTTTTGGCCAAGGCTTCCAGAATCCACAGCTCAGGATGAAGGCATAGTGTTTCAGAGCCATACATCACAAGTGTTTAGTAACTTTCATTATTATTCGTTTCGTACATGGTCTAATTACTTTGAACGGGTGCTTTTTTCACCCAAAATCAGAAGCATGATTTTCAAATTTATTTACATTATATTTACATGACCATTCTATATTGTGGATATAGTGAAATATAAATGGTATGCCACACAACAAGATTTTTGAAAAGGAAATTTAAAAGAAAAAATAAGAATTAGGGGGAACCAATGAATGGTAAAGTGCAACACATTCTGACCATTTGTTAATGTCTTTGTTTTTAATATATGATTCATAGGATGGAGTTCATGCTGATTACTTGAACAAACTATTTTTTTAGTGTATTTCATTATATTCAATGATAGTGTATATGTGAACATGCACCACAAAACCAGACCAGTTTTTTATTATTATTATTGAGACTTATACACCATCTGAAAGCTGAATAAATAAGCTTTCCATTGAGGTATGGTTTGTTAGGATAGGACAACATTTGGCTGAGATTCAACTATCTGAAAATCTGGAATCTGAGTGTGCAAAAAAAAAAAAATCAAAATATTGAGAAAATCGCCTTTAAATTTGTCAAAATGAAGTTCTTAGCAATGCATATTACTAATAAAAATTAGGTTTTGATATATTTACGGTAGGAAATTTACAACATATCTTCATGGAGCATGATCTTTACTTAATATCCTAATGATTTTTGGCAAAAAAGAAAAATCGATCATTTTGACCCATACAATGCATTTTTGGCTATTGCTACAAATTGCTACTTATGACTGCTTTTGTAGTCCAGGGTCACATATTACAATGTTAGCTTATCAATTAAAGTTATTACAGAGTGATACGCAGATACGCAAAAACGCTTCCAGTGGAGTTGTGAGTGGTGTAATTTGAGAGCGCGTAAAAGCGCGCTGGACTCAGATTACAGCCTCAGTGTTTCTCCTAGCGCGCATACTCTTACTAGACTCCAGATGTGGACATCGTCCCTGTCAGGTCAGTCAGACCTTCCGAGTGGACAGAAGCAATCTATCATGTTACCTTTCGCCCTTGGTCTGTTTTTATTGCCGCTCTGCGCTGCAGTCTACAAGGGACCTTTGCTCCCTGAAATATCCAACGGGACTTTTCACCACTTCTTCGTCCCGGACGGTGATTACGAGGAGACCGAAGACCCGGAGAAATGCCAGATGCTCTTTAAATGGATCGACCGCAGACCGTGTCCGCTGGAGGAAGACCAGGACTCGATCATACGCGAGGATTTTATCATCATTAAACAACAGATAGAAGACGCGGCACGCTTTCTGGAGAGCCTCGGGAAGAGCGTTTCCTACGACCTGGACGGCGAGGACAGTTATGGGAAATACCTGAAGAGGGAGCTCGTGCAAATCAACGAGGCTTTTACAAACGTGGAGAAATCTCTTCTGGAGCTGGAGACGAAATTCAAGCAAAGCCAGGATACCGAGCAAAGAGAGGAGAGTGAGTTCACCAATAACTTCATCAACCCCATGTATAATGTGAGGGACACTCTACAGGACACTCTGGACATCTCGTCCGGACTCAAGGATAAGCACGAGCTCATCTCTCTGATCATTCGGAGTCATGGATCCAGGTTAAGCCGGCTTAAAAATGAATACCTGAATGTTTAGACTCGCAGACCTTCTGGACAGACTACCGTCCGAGTTGGATTGTTTTTCCGAAGTATGTTAAACGTTAAAAGTGTGAAACTCTTTTTTTGCTGGTTCCTTCACGCTTAAAAATGAAGAGTTTCAATGGCATTTTGAATTTTATACATTTGTTATATGTTCCTTTAGAGATTGAAAAAAAAAGTCATTGAGGCTTTATTATGGAATCATCAGAGGTTTCTGGGTTTAAAACACAAGTGCAACAAATTCTTATTGGAATTTTTATTTAAAAAGTGTAAAATGTAAAGCCAATGCAGACGTACCAGCAAACCTGAAGCCATAAAAACCTTTAAGTAAATAAATAAAAAGAAAACTTCTTTAATATAGAAAAGATTGTCTGAATAATACCATTTTCCAATTTTTGTCTCTGGGCATGCATGCAAACAAGATTTTTGTTGAGAATGTGTATGCCTTTTTTGATTAGTTGCATGAATAAATAAATTGTTATAGCCACCAGTAAGAGAAATGTACATTTTATTGACTGTGAAAAAAAGTTACCCAAAATACTCTTCATGAGGTGTAACATCTAAGTGAACAGTTTTATTCCAGTCAGAAATATTGTTTAACAAGATTTAGTTAACCTGACTATAAACTTATTTTAAAATGTAAGGTAGAAATAGCATCTTATGCAACAACTGTGGTTTCACTTTTTAGGCACTCTCAGACTGAAGACCATACACAGATTTTGTTGATGTCCGAATCTGTTATTCCTGTAATCAGATTTCAGTAGGCTGGTCTTTCTCAGCTGTCTGTATACTGCTGACATTCATTTAGGATGATTGAGGTTTGAGGAAGCTGGAAGGGTGGTGGTTAAACAAGCTGGTTGAGATTTGGCATTTCCTGTGCCTTTTGAACAGAACGTCTCTTTCTCTTTCTGCCATGTGGAAGAATAATCAAACTCTGCAGCAATATACAAAGAAACACAATCTACCATTCCTACTGCCAACTCCACGATTTGCTGGTGAACAGTTTTAAAGGGGTCATATGATGTTGCTAAAAAGAACATTATTTTGTGTATTTGGTGTAATGAAATGTGTTTATGCGGTTTAAGGTTAACGGGCTTGAGTGAGCGGCAGCCGGCGGATTCGACGAAGGAGTGTCCAGCGGGCTTGCAGCAACCACATGTGACGACCCCGGGCTGGACTCCGCTTCGTCCACAGTGAAAGCCGATCCGGCGATCGACAGCACGAAGTTGATGTATTTCCTCAGCTCCAGGCATGACGAAGCGGATATCGTCCTCTTTTGGAAGACCAAACAAAGTAGTTTCGCTTTCACAACGAAACACACAGTGTCTTCACGACATGGCGGCGGCAACAACAATACTACAGCAAGAATAAAAGTTACGCCTTCTTTCTTTGCGTGAACATTTGGGCGGCGTTATGCAAATCTTTCCACATAGTGACGTAGACATGTGGGGGCGTGTTAGAACGAGCCGTTTTAGGTAGGCGTGGCTGACTCTTAACTTTTATAAAGAATATCTCTTTGGATTTGAGACTTTAGTCTTTGCAACTTTACAGATCTTTTTTATGCACCAAGAGCTTGTAACACTCCAAAGAGAAAGGAACAATTGAAATCGCATCATATGACCCCTTTAAGGTTTAACTGTAGACCATCACGACCAAAATTACACTGAAGCATAAAACATATCCTAAACCACACATTCATAAGCTAAAACATTGCACCAAAATCACTGTGCTGTTGCTGCATGTTAATTTCTAACCAGAACAATGAAGTGCTTATAGATGTTTTCTACCCACAGTCTCCCGGGCTGGGACTGTTTTCTTTTTCTTCCTCACATTCAGAGTTTTATTCTTGCTGGAGGTTTTTACTAATGGTTTAGTGTTACCAGATCTGAGCCTGTTCAACAACATCTCATATGGATCCAGTTTCAGTGGTTTTGTTGCAAAAAGAGGAATAAACAACAAAAAGCAAATAATTCTTGATGGTTATTATAAGGAAGATACTAAAGAAGCTGTCTTTATCTGCCAACCAGAGCCGTATCGTTGGGGTTTGACTGATGTATTGGTTTTGTTAGCTTTCCAGTGAACATCCTTAGTGTTTAAAGTAAAATGATTTCAGATGCTCATCTCAGCTTTCATGTGCCAACTGCTATAAATCACACTGGAAGTGTGTGTTTGTGTGTATCTGATGTTCCCGACATTATGGGGACCACAAGGATAATACCAGTCAATTTTGAACTTATGGGACTTTTTTTTGGTCCCCATGAGGAAACAAGCTTATAAATCATACAGAATGAGTTTTTTTGAGAAAG